>NC_081557.1:131310635-131482201 GCF_022355385.1 Mustela nigripes
TGGCTCAGTGGGTTAAGCCTCTGCCTTCAGCTCAGGTCATGATCTCAGGGTCCTGGTATCAAGCCCTGCATCAGGCTCTCTGCTCAGCTGGGTGTCTGCTTCCCCCTCTCTCTCTGCCTCCCTCTCTGCCTACTTGTGATCTCTCTCTCTCTGTCAAATAAATAAAATCTTTAAAAAATAAAAAATAAAAAAATAAAAATATTAACCCATATTACTGGGCAACCGATTGGCTGGCTTAGTTGGTAGAGTATGTGACTCTTGATCTTGGGGTTGTGAGTTCAAGCCCTGTGTCGGGCATATAGTTTACCTTAAAAAAATTGCTTTCTGAATATTAACCCATAATAAAGAAAGACAAATTCATTAGATAAGTCAACAGTATGAGTCATTTTTTCATTTGTAGAGGAGAAAAATAAGCCTCTGGAGGTTAAAAGGTTTGCTCATTTGAAGCCAGTTTCAAAGCCAAAATGAGAGCCCATTGGCTTCCTACCTTTTATTTTTGATCATTCGGTCTCAAACTTGAACTGGATTTATCTCAAATTTTCGTATCTACTTAAAAAATTATGATACACCTGGCTGGCTCAGTCATGTGACTCAGGTTCTCAGGGTTGTGAGTTCAAGCCCTACACTGAGTATAGAGATTACTTAAAAATAAAATCTTTAATAATAATAATTTTCACATCTTACATTGAGATACCTGACTTAAAGTACAGTGTCATAAAAGATCTCAGTCTAGGGGCTCAGAGCCTGATCTTGATTTGGGCTCAAGTCATAATCTGGGAGTTGTGAGATTGAGCCCCACGTCAAGCTCTGTTCTCAGGGCGAGTCTGCTTGAGATTCCCTCTTTTACTCTCTTCCTCTCTCTCAAATAAATAAACATTTTTTTAAAATTTTAATCTGTCTAATATATAGGTTTATATGAGACTTTCGAACAGAACTATAAATCAGGTTATATGTCCTTGGTAGCTGGTTATCAGGAAATCTTCAACAGCCTCTTTGTGTAGTTTAAAAACTAACAACAATAATGACCTCACCCCATAATTCATTTTTTTTAATTGAAATTACAATGTGATTTTATTCATTAATCTTAGCTTGGGTTTGACTTTCCTGTACTGTTTATTGAAGTAACTGAGGAATTCACTAGTCGTAAATACTAAAACATTGCCTGCAGAGGGAAAACATTTAAAAAGAACCCCAGATTAAAAGTTTCTCAGTAGCTGAATTTTCTTCTCTGTCAGAACCAGAATTTACTGACTTTAGGGTATGGATCAGCTATTTGATCAGCACAGAAAGTGGCAATTTAGGCAGATGTCCAGGTGGCCCTTTAAGGCTCCTTATTATGCATTGTGTACAAGTAGTTCCTAGCCCTCTAGTCCTCCATGTTTAGAAAGTCTTCTAACAGCCCATTCAACGCTTCTCCACAGCTGCACCAACAAGTGAGTCAATTGTGGTCAAGACTTTTCAGATGTGGACACCTGTTTCTCTAGAAGTTTTACATAAGCCATAAAGTAACCAACTCTCATTAACTTTATTGATACGGATTCAATTCAGACTGGCAACCTTGGAAGAGTTGCATTTTGAAAATTTAGTGTGCTTCTCTTCCTGGTGGCAGTGAGCACTGTTAGAGAAGCTCTTATGGGAAGTTTTTCTTTGCTACCATCTACAAACTCTGGATGTAAAAATTAAGGGATATCAGTTCAGTATTATAAATTTGATTATGTTTATATTAATCTTATTATTTAGAAATGTGTTCCAGGGCTGATGAAGGATATTTGTCTTCACATTAAATCACCATATATCACTATTTATTTTTGTCCTACTTTTTTTCTTTTATTTTTTTATTGTTTTTAGTATATTTACGTCTGGCTAGCCCTCTTCTATTTTGGCCATTATAATAAGCACTCTGAAAAACCTAGTTATAACCAGGAATCCTAAGTACTCTATATTTTTTTGTGGAGATTGTTATTCTCATTTATAGATGAAAAACTGAAGCAGGAAGAATTATTTCTACCTCAAGACATTAGAACCAGCAAAGGTCAGAGTGGTCATTCAGTTTGGCTGGAGAACTCATGGAGTTTAACTTACTTGTTTATCATTACCAAGTCAATCTTGCCTCCTGAATCCTCAATATCTATCTCCCCTTCTTAGCCCCACTGTCACTATCTTGATTCTGTGACTCATTCTCTTTGCCCATGGTCTTCTAATTGGTTTCCTTGTTTCTGCTTCTTAATCTACTCCAGTCCATCCTCCATTTCTGACTATAGAGCCGGCTTTCTATTCTGAACAAGTAGAACATGTCACTTTCTAGATCAGAGTTCTTAAATGGCTTCCCATCACATCACTTGACTTACCAGATTAAATCCGATCCCGTCTTGCCTACTTGTCTGCTTTTAATGCCTTCCACTATCATGTTCCAACTTCAGGTTATGGCATACAGAATTACTTCCCAGATGTATCATGGTATCTTACAAATCTTCACTTTTTTCATGCTTTTCTCTTCCTGGATTGCTCTGTTTCCCTGCCACAGTCCATCTCAGAAGCTTTTACCATCCTTTAAAATTTGATTTTAGTGTTTTAATTCTGTTCTGAGATACCTAAGTAAGGAGTTCTTCCTCTTGATTTTCACTGTACCTTATTCTCCCTCCCTCATGGCAGTTACCATTATCTCATTTTGTTGTAGTTCTTTAAGAGCTTCTCTCCCTCTAGACTCCAAGTTTCTTGGAGATAAACTTAATCTGTTCATCTTTATAGCTCTGGTTTCTAACAGTGCCTGGAGCATAGAAGGGGCTCACTTAATACTTGTTGAATGAATCAATGTATTGGTGAATGAATGATTCTCTTTTGGCCCTAAAAGATCAAGTTTGTTAAATCCAGTACAGGTAAAAATAAATTCTTAAGTCACATTGAAATATAGTTTATGTTGTTTAAAATATTTTTAAAGGGGATACCTGGATGGCTCAGTCAGTTTAAGGGTCCGCCTTCCGCTCACGTCATGATCTCCTGGTCCTGGGTTCAAGCCCCGCAGCGGACTCCCTGCTCAGCAGGGAGTCTGCTTCTCTCCCTGCTTGTGCTCTCTTACTCTCCCTTTCTTTCAAATAAATAAATAAATACTCTTTAAAAAATAAAATAAAATATTCTTAAATGGCACCTGGATGGTTCAGTCAGTTGAGTATCCGACTCTTTTCTCAGCTTAGGCCATGTTCCTCGGGTTTGTGAGATCTAGCCCTGCATTGGGCTCCATACCCAGCCAAGAGTTTACTCTCATTTCTCTCCCTCTGCTCCCCCCACCACCTCATGTGCACATGTTCTCTCTCTCTCTAAAATAAATAAATACATCTTTAAAATATTCTTAATTGCCAGATTTAGAGATAAAGACTCTACTCTAGATATTGAATAAAGGGATCTGGTGCTAGGGCATAAGCTTTGTGATGCTGATTTTTACTAAATCAGAGGTCACATTGATCTTAATTGAGAACTGAATAGTAGAGACTCCCAGATAAGTTACCGTTTAATAAACAAGGTAGTAGTGTGCTTACATAGGTGCTGTGATAGAGACAATATGAAGTGCAGTGTGATCTCAGAGTGGTGGTGGGAGGTACCTGTTTTAGTGGCAGGAGAATACTAGGGAGTAAGCATCAAAAGGAGCACAAGGTGTTAAGTGCTCTGTTATAGATGTCATTGTTAGGTTCTAAATACTAATGTTACGGAAATCCATCCAGAGTTGCTCTGTCCTGTATGGTAGCTACTAGCCACATGTGTGTTGAGCCCTTGAAATGCAGTTAGCCTAAATTGACATGTGATAGATGTGTATTATATACGGTGGACTTCAGAGACTTCATTACTACTCCCCCAAAAAGTAAATAGTTCATTGACAACCTTTTTACATTGATTACATGTTGCAATGATAATCTTGTAGATACCCTGAATAAAATAAAATATTCTTTAAAAGGCTCAGTCTAGTAAGAGTCCAACTTCGGCTAAGGTCATGATCTCAGTGTCCTGTGATGAAGTCCTGTGTCAGTCTTCCTGCTCAGCGGGGAGCCTGCTGCTTCCTCTCCCTCTGCCTGCCACTCTCCCTGCTTGTACTTTCTCTCTTCTGTCAAATAAATAAATAAAATCTTTTTAAAAAATAAAAGGTGAAATAGTTTTTATTATTTTAATGTGACTGCTAGAAAATTTTAAGTTACAGATGTGACTTGCATTGTATTTCTGTTGTGCCTTGCTGGCCAGACTATACTGTCAGGGCTGCTGGCCCTCAGTGTAACTTCCTTTTTACCAGTTCAAGTATGTCATCATAAAGTCTGCTATCTTCATATGCTTTGCCTTATTGGTATTAACCAATTCCCATGTGAGATACGTCACTTGATCTTGTTAGCATTAGGTTTTGACATCTGTTTTTTAAACTGGTTTTTAAATTTTGAAAATTCTATTTGTCAATTAATACTGTACTTTGGGAAGAATAGTTCATGAGGGCGCCTGGGTGGCTTAGTGGGTTAAGCCGCTGCCTTCGGCTCAGGTCATGATCTCAAGGTCCTGGGATTGAGTTCCGCATCGGGCTCTCTGCTCAGCAGAGAGCCTGCTTCCCTCTCTCTCTCTCTCTCTGCCTGCCTGTCTACTTGTGATCTCTGTCTGTCAAATACACAAATAAAATCTTTAAAAAAAAAAAAAAAAAAAGAATAGTTGATGAGATTAGTAAGGAGCTCCCCCGCCATGCTTATATTAATAGCTCTTTGTATTAAAGAAATACATGATTTTAAAAGTATAAGATGTGGGTCACCTGGGTGGCTCAGTGGGTTAAGCCTCTGCCTTCTGCTCAGGTCATGATGGGATTGAGCCCCGCATCAGGCTCTCTGCTCAGCAGGGCACCTGCTTCCCTTCCTCTCTCTCTCTCTGCCTGCCTCTCTGCCTACTTGGATCTCTGTCTGTCAAATAAATAAATAAAATCTTTAAAAAAATAAAGTATAAGATGTAATGTATATATGAGAATTATCTATTCATGTAGCACATGAGACTGTCATATACATCCAGCTTACAATATGCTTCACTTACTCTGTTCTTTCCAGGATAGAATATGATGCATATCGCACTGATTTGGAAGAACTGAATCTTGGACCACGTGATGCCAACACTCTGCCAAAGATTGAGCAGTCACAACATCTGTTTCAAGCACATAAGGAAAAATATGATAAAATGCGTAATGATGTTTCTATCAAGTTGAAATTTCTAGAAGAAAATAAGGTAAATTTAGTCTTTACCTTCTGAGATAAATTTTTATGGACTTTAAAATAGTGTCACCCCAAAGAGAGATAAATAGAAAGCTTTTTGTTTCTGTTAGCTCTCTTTCATTACAGTTGCACAATGGAATTCCAGCTATAATAAGTGTTTGAGTTTTTAGAAGAACAAAAAATATATTTACCTTTCTGTCATAGAAATCATCATGAGCCCTACTGTTCCAGTCTTTCACTTGTAACAGTTGGCAAAAATTTGATGTTCAACCATTGACCTTCAGATTGGAGTTGTTTTGGGGCACCTGGATGGTTCAGTCGGTTCAGTTGGTGGTATCAGACTCTTGATCTCAGGGCTGTGAGTTTGAGCCTGTGCTGGTTGTAGAGATTACTTTAAAAAAGTAAAATTTGGGGATGCCTGGGTGGCTCAGTTGGCTAAGCGGCTGCCTTCGGCTCAGGTCATGATCCCAGGGTCCTGGGATTGAGTCCCACATCAGGCTCCTTGCTTGGCAAGGAGCCTACTTCTCTCTGCCTCTGACTGCTGCTCTGCCTACTTGTATGCTCTCTTTCTCTGTCAAATAAATAAATAAAATCTTAAAAAAATAAATAAAATCTGAAAATTAAAAAATAAATAAATAATAAAAATAAAAGTTACATAGTGATAAATTCTGCTTTGAATATTTTGAGACCTTTTTATTAATGATAGGTACAGATTTCAGGAAGGAAAGAACATTCTTCCTAGTAACTGGTAAATAAGGAATGATTAAAGGGTCCAGCTATGAGCTATAGTTAGCATAACCTAGAAGAAACAAGCCAAGAAATCAATTTTCCACATTATTTTTGTATAACATGAACCCATCTAAGAACTAGAACAGTAAAAACTGAGATGGACCTGCTGTAGGCTCCTCTTGGAGACAAATTCATACAGTAACAGGCTCCTGAGTTTTAGTTTAAGTAAAGGACAGCTTCCTGTGTTTAATTTTTTTTTTTTTTTTTTTTTGAGAGAGAGCACGCATGCTCTGGAGCCCAGTGGGGAAGGAGAAAAGAAGAGAGAGAATCTCAGGCAGACTCCCCACTGAATGTGGAGCCTGAACCAAGGCTCAATCTCAGAACCCTGAGATCTTTGAAATCAAGAGTCTGACGCCAAACCAACTGAGCCACCCAGATGCCCCTGTGTTTAATGTTTTTAACATGACATACATATTGAGTTCTGTGACGGCGATTACAATTCTGGAAACAGGAGACCCAATAGTGGCATAGCGCAAGAGTCCTGTGGAGATGGGATCTTTCTACTGCATATTGGTGGTATTTTCGTGCTTTTCATATCCTCTGAAGTCACAGTAGGTCTTCAGATCTACTTTCTTTAGGTACCCTCTTAAAATTATTCTTCACTTGTTATTGTCTGTTGATATCCTCTTGTTTTCCTTAACATTTTTTTAGAAACTTTTCTGGCTACCATAAAAGCTGCAGAGTATTACATTTCCTCAGGATCTACCAAGTCCTGCACTACCACTTACTTTTTTTCGCTACAGTGGGTAAAAAGTATTTCCCAAAAACCATTACCATGGCAGTAAAAGAAACCTTAGCAGATCAGACAAATTGCCCAGCATTATTCCAATAAGAATGCAGTCTTCCAGCATGCCGTAGCTGAGCATGTAATGTAACATTCCTTTTAGTCCATTCATATATATCTGTGTAGATGTCTCTCTCTATGGATATAGATGTAGAGAGAGAGAGATCAGTTACATGGCTTAGCATTTTAATAGATAGGAATATATCAATACTTAGATGTAGATTTATATTTTAAATATAAAAATATTTTTACATATTCCCCTATAATAGATCAGCACTATACAGGATAGGGCTAAGTGAAGTATGCTAGCTAGCATTTGAGAGGCTTTATCCAAAGCTAATTGGAAAGGAAACAAAGGAATTCATCTAATTTAGGCATTCAGAACCTCTTCAAATAGAGAAATTGATTTTAGGAAATCTATAAAATGGTAATTGTGTTCTTTTGGAATCTAATGGTATTGTGTACTATTCTGGGGATAATAAGATTATGGGTAATTTTTGTTTTCTGTATTTATTTCTATATTTTAGACAGTTGTGTTGCCTTTATAAAGAGGGAAAGAAATTGGGGTGCCTGGGTAGCTTAGTTGGTTAAGTGTCCGGCCCATGATTTCAGTTCAGGTCATGAGCTCATGAGATTAAGCTCCAGGTCACGCTCCACACTGAGTGTGGAGTATGCTTAAATTCTCTCTCACTCACCCTCTGCCCGTTCCCCGCCAAAAAAAAGAGAAAGTAATGTTGAAAGAATCAGTATCCTAAGGCAAACGATGCTTTATTAGTCCTTGCCAGCATAAATAAAATAGGAAAATTATGCAAGGATAAACAAAC
The DNA here is from genome assembly GCF_022355385.1 of Mustela nigripes. NCBI lineage: Eukaryota > Metazoa > Chordata > Mammalia > Carnivora > Mustelidae > Mustela > Mustela nigripes. Next base: position 131,318,255 of record NC_081557.1, read on the forward strand.
AATGGCCATGTGATTGTCACTTGTCTTACTTACTATAACTACTTTTGAGACTTAGGAGACACCCAGACACCCAGATGTAGACATGAATCAGAGAAGGCACTTCTTATTTGTCAGTTACTATGCATTTTACATACATTCTTTCACCTAATCCTTTTAACAATCTTCCTACTTTAATTCTTTCAGTAAATAGTAGTGAATACTTTGTATACTGGGAATATGTCAGTGAACAAAAAAGACAAAATCTCTGTCCTTTTGAGGTTTACATTTTCATGAATCAGATGCGCTTGTCATCTGTATTTCACAGATGAGTGAATTCGTTTTACATCACCTTCTGTGTTCATATATGCCCTTCACTTCTGATCTTTTGAACCTTGGTCTCCCTGATCTGTCCACTCTAAAGTCGTTTCTCATTTATCAGGAAGAGTTGACATACCTAGGCTCTAGAAGTTCTAGATTCTGGGAACATCAAAGTTAGTATTTGAGCTGTGGAAAATAGACTGAAGAAATGATTTGGGGCCTGTCTCCATCTAGTGCATTACTGCCTAAAGTAGCCGTGGGTTGTATCTGAAAAACAGCTTTCGTACTAATGTGAGAAATAGAAAGGAGGTACAAAGGTGGCGGGTAGAACAGAAATTGTGCACTTCTCTGCCATTGCTTGGCCTCACTTGTTTTACGCTGTGCTGGGCTCTGCTGTGCCCTAGAGCGGAGCAGCATAGGCTAATGAATAGGCAAGGTGAATTGTGTCCTTTGTAAAAAATTCCAGATTAATAATGTGAAAACCTGAGTTCCATACCCACTCTTGCCTCCTGCTTATTTCATGATCTTGGACGAATCTCCAAGCCTCTGTATTTTCCTCTGGAAAATGGGCGTAAATCATGCCTTGTGTTAGGTGAGTGAAAAGACAGACTGTCCTCTGTTAAGTGTAAAGTATCATTCACCATTATTTGTAGGATTCCTACTGTGTGCCAGGCTCTTTGCTAGGTGAAGGGATAAAGAAGAAGGAAGATAAAATTCATGATCTAGGGAGTTACAAAAGGATAGGATGGGCTTGTTTTCTAGAAGTTATCACCTTCGCACCTTCCCCTGGTGGCTTTTAAACTTAACCTGTATCCTGCCTACTTTGTTTCATGTTTGCTGATATGAGCAGAAATTGACATTAGAAAAGATGTGGCAGGAGACATGAACTGTATTTCAGCATATTAATTTAAAATACTAAATTTATATCATTTGGCATTAGTTAAGCAATAGTTTCTCAGTAGCAAAAGTAGTGAATTAACCATAAAGGTTCAAATCTTCAAGGAAATCTTTAAGAGATAGGACTTCAGCCTAGCCTTGAAAGATCAGGAGGACAGGCCTAAGAGAAGTGGGAGGAAAACTTGCTTGGCAAGGGCAGTGGCCCACATGTACAAATAGAGGAACGTTCGTGTTTAGCCGAGAAGTAGACTACCATTATGGGACATAACCTTGACGTGCTTTAAAGGAAGAGAGAATCAGAAAGGTAATTGAAAGCCACATTATATTGAGCCTTGATCCCATAAAGATTGAATTATAGCCTCAAAAAGGTGCATACTGAGCAATGAGGGACCAGCCAGGTTTATAAAGTTTTAGTGTCTGTCAGATGCCTCTCATAACCAACTTTATGTAGTTGGCATTAGAGAATTTGTAAAGTTAGGGGGCTTCTGGATGGTTCAGTTGATTAAGTGTCTGCCTTTGGTTCAGGTCATGATCCCTGGTCCTGGGATTGAGCCCCCATGTCAGGTTCTTTGCTCAGGGGGGGCTTGCTTCTCTCTGTCCGTCTCCTGCTCCCTCTGCTTGTGCGCTCGCTCGCTTTCTCTCTCTGTATCAAATAAATAAATAAAATCTTTAAAAAAAGAAAGAAAGAAAGAATTTGTAAAGTTAGGAGTAACAGAAAAAAAATATGACAACATTCTTCAGGCACTATAGCTTAAAGGCAGAAAGACAGTAGAAGCAAACCAGTGAAAAAATTTCTTAGCCAAATGAGAGTCTGACCTATGATTATTGCAGTAGCAGCAGAAAGGAAAGAATACAGTGATTTCAAGGCTGCGTGGCAGGAGTTGGAAATCAACAGAGGAAGCTAGTTTGGCTGGAAGGGGGTGAGGGATGAAGAGTGGGTATTTGTTCCATTTAACCTCGTGTTTAGTTTGAGACGATGACAAAATACTCACATGGAAATAGTTGGTAGGAAGTTAATGATGTGAGTTTGCAGTTTGGATGCACAGGGTCAAGGCCTCAGAGATAAAGGTATGATAATCATTGCCTTTTGAGAATAACGTTGTCGTATCTTTTTTTTTTTTTTTAGATTTTATTTATTTATTTAATAGATTTTATTTATTTAATATTTATTTATAATTATTTACTATTTATTTATTTATTTAACAAGTAGGCAGAGAGAGAGAGAGAGAGGAGGAAGCAGGCTCTCCGCTGAGCAGAGAGCCCGAAGTGGGGCTTGATCCGAGGACCCTGGGATCATGACCTGAGCAGAAGGCAGAGACTTTAACCCACTGAGCCACCCACGCGCCCCTGTCATATCTTCTTTTGATGTTTTTTACTATAAAAATGTTTTAAACCTGCCTTTATTCTCAAGGATTTATGTTCTTAGAGAGTCTAGAGATAGTCTTTGTTTTCAGCTTTCCACAGTTGTCAGTAACCTGAGTTTCACTTTGAACCCTGTATTTGAACCCTAAAATACAATCAAAGAAACCCTGTTCTTTTTATCTTATTTAACTCTTGAAAACTGTAGAGATAATATTGATCTCTGTCACTTTAAGCAATCAGTAGCTCTAATTTGGATGAAGACAGATTCATGAGAAAACTTTTTTTTTTTATTGTTAAGCCGCCTTTTTACCCTTTTATTTTTAATAGCTCTAACAAAGGGAGGAAAAAGCAAGCCTTTAGGCCTAGAAACTGTCTGTCATCCCTGTTTGCTTTCTTGGCAGTGTTAAATGCCTCAAATCTTGTTTTTCTCTTCTTTTGTTGAACTATAACTGAATTTGTACCTTAATATCTCCTTTATACATAGTTGTCAGATAACCTGGATTTTAACATAATATAATATACTCTTCCTATTTCTTAAATATTATGTATTGAATTTTTAAGAACATAAGTTATTTGAAACTTCATTGAGTGTGCTAGTTTGTAATTTGATAATGTCCTGAAGGCTACTGCTTTTTTTTTTTTTTTTTTTTAAAGCTGTTTTTACAGCTTTTGCGGGGAGGAAACTTTCTTTAGGTTCTCATTTCATGGCTTTTGGAGTGTCTTCCCATAGCAACACTTCTTTTCTAAAATGAGAGGCCAGATAACCAAACAGCTAAAATGGTGCATAAAGTAAAAGCAAATAATCACTGAATAAAGGACTAAGAAACATTCCAGTGACTGTTGTAATAAATTTTCATAGCCAAACATTGTGAGAATGTTTTGTTTGTTTCATTCTTAGAACTTTTAAAAAAGATTTTTTTTTTTTTGAGAGGAATTGAAAGGTCAAGTCTTAGCTATATTTTAGAAAGTTGATTTGTTATATGTCCTTAGTCTAAACTTCCTTATCTCTGACAAAACAGAGGAAATAGGTGTATAAAATACACATATTCCTGTGTTTGTGCTGATAGTGCACATATCTCTTATGTATAACTTGCTCTTAATGGAGAAACTTCGATTCTTCTATTATGTGAAATCCATACTTTATCCACCCACTGCTAAGATACATTGTGTTTACATTTAACCTAAACAACTCTTATTAATCTCTGATATTCTCTTCCTTGTTTTACTAAACGACATTTGAGTTGCGTAGCAATAAAAACAAAGTTAATTAGGCTCTTTTAATGTTTCTTTTCATCATTCTTTCTCCTTTTCCACACCTTTGAGTAATGTAACATGAGCTATTTTGTGACTTAAGACAGTTTATTTACCTTTTACTGTTCCTTTCATGGTTCAAAACAAAATAGACACTACTTTAGTAAAGTGAAGAAAATAGACATTTCTGGTGTTTTGTAGACTTTGTGAGAAAGGTACCATGCCTCCTTTTATGGCCCTCGTGATGCCTAGCAATGATTTTAAATATATAGTAGTTATTTTAGCAAATGTGTTTGCATTTCTTCCCAGAATTAGAGGCACACTGCAGGGAAGAGAAAGAGATGCAAGAAAATGAGAGTCGGCCAGGACAGAATAGAAGGGCAAATCCTGATTACTGCATTCTTTGCTTTAGTGAGGGCAAAATATACTCTCTCAGAATTGCTACTTTTTTGGTGCCTGGGTGACTCAGTGGGTTAAGCCTCTGCCTTTGGCTTAGGTCATGATCTCAGGGTTCTGGGATCAAGCCCCACATAGGGTTCTCTGCTCAGCAGGGAGCCTGCTTCTCCCTCTTCTCTCTGCCTGCCTCTCTGCCTACTGGTGATCTCTCTCTCTCTGTCAAATAAATAAATAGAATCTTAAAAAAAAAAAAAGAAAGAAAGAAAGAAAAGAAAAGAAATGCTGCTATTATCTGCAGTGTATACTGTTGCATGGAAAGAGGAAGCAAAAAATTAGAGAAAAATCTGCACATGAGTGTGAACAATTCATGTTTATTTTTTTAAAACTTTTTATATGGCTTAGAATCACATAAAATATGAAAAAATAACTTAAGATTAATATTTCCTGTAAGATAACCATAATTCAACTTGGGAATACAAATCTCATTTCAGGGCTACAAATGCATTAGAGGAGAAAAACCTGAATGTATCAAAAGATTCAACAAAGCATGGGTGGCTCTGCTTTAGGCTCAGGTCATGATCTCAGGGTTCTGGGATTGAGCCCCGCATCAGTCTCTCTGTTAAGCAGGGGGCCTGTTTCCCCAGCTCCCCACCCCACCTCTCTATTTGTGATCTCTCTCACTCTCTGTAAAAATAAATAAATAAAATCTTTAAAAAAAAAAAAAAAAAGATTCAACAAAACAGCTTAGGGTATAAATAAAAAGATTCTTGTTAACTTTTTTATATTCTTATCTTAAGAAAGGTGAAATATACTCTTATTTTAAGGTAAAGTCAGGGGCGACTGGGTGGCTCAGTCAGTTAAGTGTCTCAGGTCATGATTCCAGGATCCTGGGATTGAGCCCCACATCCTGCTCCCTGCTCAGCAGGGAGTCCACTTGTCCCTCTGCCCTTCTTTGTGCTCTCTCTTTCTCTTTGTCTGTCTCAAATAAATAAATAAAATCTTTAAAAAAAAATTGTGGTAATGTCAGCTAAGCAGCTATAACCGTAAATGAAGGGTTCTTTTTCCTCTCTTATATTTCAGTGACTTGAGGATGACAGTGGGGACAGGAAAAGATGAGCCAGACTTGGGAATATATCCTGGACACATACTTGATTAATATGGTTGGACTCTTTCCTAGGCGCATGTTTGATTAATATACTTAATTTAAATATCTTTTTAAAAATCACAGTCATTCTTAATCAGGTTGATGAAAAGACTTGTTTTCACTCAACACTATGTTTCATATATAATCATAATATAATAGTATTCCTGTATATTAGGATTTCTTTTTTACTATACTCTTAATACAGCATTTTTTCTAATATATTAAAAAGTATTTCATGTGTATCTTATAAAGAATTTAATTTTTCAGAGAGCAGTATATGAAGTAAAATGGGAAGCAGGAGAAAGAGAGAATACACAGACAATAAAACACCTAGAACAAAGTAAACATTCTTATGTAATATGAACCAGCTATATATGTAGTTGTGATGATTCAGTGACTGCAAACAAATACTATAATAGGAAATACTTGAAACCCAGTACATTCTTTTAAAAATAGGCTATAAATGTTTGGGAAAACTTGGAAGTCAAAGGTATTCTTTGTTTGCTAAAGCTTCTCTTTGAGAGGGAAAAAAGTAAACCTCTAAATTTTAAAGATGGATATTTCTTGCCAAATTTTAAGAAGCATGTTAATCATTACTTAATATGTACAAGCCCATACATTCTTAAAATCTCCTTCTCCATTGTCAAAGGAAAAGGACCTACTCTTGATACTTTTTAATTATTCATACCAATCATTTACTATCATCTTTACTTCTATAACTGGAGGTACAAACAGTTCTCTTGGTATTTGCTCATAGGTCAAGTGAAATTACGTTCCATAAGTAAAAGGACCCTACTGATTCTAAATAAAAAATTAACATTTATGGACTGAAGTGTGGAAGTATGTATAATAAGCAACCTCAACACTATGCCAAATATGATTACCTACATTTGGATTTTGTGAAACATTCCCTTATTCATGCACCTTTACTTCCAGACTTCATTCCTGAGTATATTTCATCATATAATTTCAGGTTGTTATTCTTTTTTTCATTCAAAATAACAAACTTTTGTCAGATCTATATGTGTACCAGGAAGAGTTCTGGATATTGGTGATACCCAGTGAGCAAAAGCAAAAACAAATTCTACCCTCAAAGAGTTTGTAGCCTAATAAAAATAAAACAACCGTGATCAAATCACACCAAACCTTGTATATAAAATCTAGGATGTGACCAGTGCTCTCAAGGAGAGGTACATGGTTCATTAAGAGTGGCTAGGGCAGGCTTCCATGAGAGAGTGATGTTGAGCATTAACTAGATAAAGTGAGAAGCAAAGAATATTTTTAAAAAACAGCATGTGTAACAGCCCTGTGACAGAAAAGGGTGTGGTGTGCTCAAAGAACAAATATGACTAGAACCAGTGCAACTAGAGCATAGAGAGATGACTGGGAGGCAAGCAAAGGCCAGACCATGCAGGTCTTATAGACTACATTAAGGAAAAGTTATTTTAGTATCGATAGGAACCCATTGAAAATATTCTCGGTAAATGGTAAGTCCGAAGTATGGTCCATAGATCTTAGAACCTAAAAGTAAATATAGTAGTTTAGATGAGATGATGAGAGCTTGTTTAGGGTGGTGATAATGGAAATGGAGTGAACTGAAGGTGTTGAGAGATACTTAAACAGTAAAACGAAAATACATACATAAAATACTAGGAGCAAATTGATTCCTTTACTCATCAAATATTCATTGGTTGTTTTTTAGGTGCGAGGGTTAAATAGTAGAAATATAATGGTCTTGCCATTATAGAGCTTATGGTCAAGTAAGAGAAATAGGCATTAACCAAATAATTGCATAAATACAAACTATGACAAGTGTTGTAAAGGAGAAATTGAGGAGTCATGTGAGTATACAGAGGGGACTTGGCTTGGCATGGGGTATTGTGGAAGCCTAGAGTAAGTGACATTGGGCTGAGCTCCAGAAGGATGTAAAGGAGCTGACTAAAGGTATGTGGAAGAAACAGATTTTAAATGGAAGGAATAGAATATGGAGTTGAAGGGGGAGAGAGAAGTTCTTAAGCAGGCTCCATGTCCAGTGAAGGAGCCCGACTTGAGGCTCAATCTCAGAACCCTGAGATCATGACCTGAACAGAAATTAAGAGTTGGCCAAAAAAAGAGAGAAATCACAAGTAGGTATAGAGGCAGGCAGAGGGGGAAGCAGAGAGCCCAATGCAGGGCTCAATCCCAGGACCCTGAGATCATGACCTGAGCCAGAGGCAGAGGCTTAACCCACTGAGCCACCCAGGTGCCCCTGCATATGGATTTTTTAAAGAAAAATAATTGTTCTATCATAACAAATTTTGATGAAACTTTTCTGTTAAGTTTATAAACTGTTCTTAGGTACATAGGATCAGAATTTTTATAAATTGTATAAAAGATTGAATTCTTAATCTTAAAAAAAGAAGTTTTCCGAGGTGATCTAGAACCATACTTATGATCGAAAACTATTTTATGAATGTAAAGGTGAGTGTGAACAGGCCATTGGTTTAACTGTAGGTTTTTGTTGCCTAGTGTCCAAAGGCCAATGAGAACAGGGGCACCTAATAGATAAAAGGAAATATTCAGTTCCTTAACTATTCTTCTATACCTAAGTTAATTTTTTTTTAATATTTTATTTATTTGAGAACAAGCATGGTGGGAGGGAGGAGCGAGAGGGAGAAAGAGTCTTAAGCAGACTCTGTGCTGAGCACAGAGCCTGTCTTGGGGCTTGATCTCAGGATGCTGAGATCCTGACCTGAGCCAAAACCAAGAGTCAGACACTTAACCCACTGAGCCATCCCAGGCACCCCTGTACCTTAACCTTTAATTTTTATCTAGGCGCTCAAATGCTATTTTGAATGATTTGTGGTACTTAGTATTTCCCCTAGCAACTTGAAAGTTTAAGTTTCTTTCTTCCCCTTTCGGTTACTGTGCTACCACGGCTTTCTCCAGTAAAGCACATACCATACTATGCTGTGAGTGAATGTTAGTGTGTTTCTTTCCCTAGATGTAAGCTGCATTGGTGCACCTGCAGAGCATTTCCTTTCTGCAGCCAGTGAATTGGTGAACACTGATCTTTGAGTAATCTGCATATGGAGGAGTTCTCTATAAGTATTTTGTGTATCTGTATGTATATCTATCTGATCTGTGGTCTAGATGATCATATACCAGTGTACAGATGATGACACTGATGTTCAGAGAAGTTGAACAATCTACCCAGTCTCAATACCAGATCAGTATTCAAATCTAGATCTCTTTCAAATCTAGATCTCTACAGCCCTGCTTTTAATTGACTATGATGCTATAATGCTGCTCCAAGTAAGGTTCTTAAAATAGCAGAGGGAGAAGATGGTAGATGACAGAAAACAGAAGCCATATTGGTCATATCGAAACCTGAAGCTATTGGAAGGAAGGGAGGAAGGGGAGGGAGCTAATGCTATGTAAAACAAAAGGGCAATAGATATTTTTGCTAAAGGGGGAGAAAAACCCGTGCATTGAGAATTTTAATGTGCCATTAGATAAAGAATTACAAGACCTTAGCACTGTTCTGAGACCTGTCATTACTGGAGCTTGTGTTGCATCAGTTATCTGCTTTTCAAAATAGGACTGCCCTTTTTTCCCTCCTAAGGTGCTTTTTTTTTTAACCTGCTTGTCCGTGATTTGTTGAAACCTATCCCAATGAGTCAGAAAAATAAAATCTGTTCTTCCACCTCCACTTGTAGTTCATATTTGTCTTTCCTACTCTTACTCCCTTCCTAATGCCCACACCCCTGTTTTTGATAGTGCCTTTTTCTCAACTGGTAGCTGCTTTGACAGGACAAGCATTTCCAAAGCTATTGCAAAGTAATAAAATTATACTTCACAAACCTAATAAAAGGGCAAGACAGATATAACCTTTTCTATTTGTTATTTTTCTGGTTTCTTACTTACTAAAAAAAAGATCAGTGATGGGCAGAGAAAGCATGTAATTACACATTTTTAAATAATGCCAATAAAGAAGAGAGTTAATTCTTCACATGTTAGTGGTTGGAGACTTCTTACTAAAGAACAATTTTACGGGTGCCTGGCTAGCTCAGTTGGTGGAGCATGTGACTGCTGATCTTGAGGTTATAAGTTGAGACCCCATGTTGGGTGAAGATTACTTAAAAATAATTTTTTTAAAAAAGAATGATTTTGTTTCAGCTTTTCCTCACATGTTTAAGCCAAGATGCTATCCCAATATTGTTCATTTAATATAAACCCTTACTTTATAGAATTATTGGGAGAGCCAATAATTGCTTTGAAGAAACTTAACAGTTATAAATATATTAAAACTAGGGGTGCCTGGATGGTTCAGTGGGTTAAGCCTCTACCTTCGGTTCAGGTCATGATCCCAGGGTCCTGGGACCGAGCTCCGCATCGGGCTCTCTGCTCAGCAGGGAGCCTGCTTCCTCCTCTCTCTCTGCCTGCCATCTCTGCCTACTTGTGATCTCTGTCCGTCAAATAAATTAAAAAATATATATATATAAATATATATATATATATATATATATATATATATATATATATACATACACACACACACACACACACACACATACTAGTAACTCTTCAGGGCATCCGGATGGCTCAGTTGGTTAAGAATCTGCCTTCGACCCAGGTCATGATCCAGGGCTCCTGGGATTGAGCCCCAAGTCAGGATGCCTGCTCAGCAATCCCTCTGCCCCTCGCCCCAACTTGTATGCGTGCATTCTCTCTCTCAATAAAAATAGAATCTTTAAAAAAAAAAAAAAAAACTAGTAACTTTTATTTGAACTAGAAATCGCCTCTTTTTTAATTATTTCAGTGTCTCTGATAAGAACATGTGTAATTAATCCAGGGTGTCTGGGTGGCTCAGTCGGTTGAGCATCCGACTCTTGTTTTGGCCCAAGTCATGCTCTTGGGTTTCTGGGATTGAAACCCAAGTCAGGCTCCACACTCAGCAGGGAGTCTGCTTGAAATTCTCTCCCTTTGCCCCTCCCCTGCCAAAATAAATAAATCTTTTTTTTTTTCTTAAAAGAAGGTATGTAATTAATCTAAATTTGATTTGAAAGAGAAATTCATTTGGTAGAAATACAGTGCCTTTTTATGGCTTTGATGCCTGTGAAGTAATACTTTTAATTTTTTAGTCAGTAAACTTTGTAAATGGTATTTATCTTCTATTGATATATGCTGTGTAGGCAGGAGAAAGTTTTCAGTGTAATCCACTTGGCATCAACTTTCAGTCCTGCTCTTAAATTTCTCTTACCCAGTTTCTATTTAAAATCTCAGCTTGTCTCTGCCTTAGTAGTCAGTGTTGAAGTTTGTTTTGCCCTTTAACAATTAAAGTATTGTATGGCATATTTTAGGTCATTCACCAGATGTTGCTGTAGTGGATTTGCTTATGTCTGAGCTGGGTTGCTCATTGTTTGGCAGATCTTTATGAAAGTTCTTTGTAATTGAGTTCACAAAGATTTAGTGTATTTCTAAATTACCATAATTGTTTCCGATGTTAGGTTTTGAAAATTTGTCAAATTTGCCATCATCCTGATTCTCCCTGGAATTACCTCTTTTTTGCTCCTTTTAAAAATCTCTGCTTTTCTGTGGTATTTCATTTATCCTTATAACCACTTTAAATCATTTCTAAGTTAGGACATGCATAAGTAAATTCAATATAGGGTTTTTTTCCTGCTCTGTAAGTATGGAAATGGTATATTAAAGTTTAATACTGTATTATTATTCATAATTTTAGAATGAATTAATTTTTCTTTCCTTCTTCTGCTCCAGTCATTGTGTTAGATCCTTGTCCCGAGGTTATTTAAATGTAACTTTAGAGCCAACAACAAAATTTGGGAGAGGTTAAAGTGTATCTTCCATACATTTCTACCCTTCCTTTAAGTGCTCTGCCATACCTTTTTTGGTCTGTTTCCAACTTTGTTTAAAAACTTTCCAAATTGGGGCGCCTGGGTGGCTCAGTGGGTTAAAGCCTCTGCCTTCGGCTCAGGTCGTGATCTCAGAGTCCTGGGATCGAGCCCCTCATCGGGCTCTCTGCTCCATGGGGAGCCTGCTTCCTCCCATCTCTCTCTCTCTGCCTGCCTGTCTGCCTACCTGTGATCTCTGTCTGTTGAATAAATAAATAAAAAGCTTTCCAAATTGTGTATTGCCTTATGAATAGAGTCAGGTTGGAATAGGTGGAAGAACATGGACCTGTCTTGGGAGAAGACACACCACATCCCAGCCCATCTGCTTCCTAACTGTCTAACCTTAGGCAAATTATTTAACTTTCTGAGTGTTTTATTAACTGTAACATGGAGAGAACAGAAGCCTGTACAGAGTAGATGGGAGGGTCACATATCCTCTGTCACATGCTTCATAGGGCGCCTCGGTGGCTCAGTCAGTTAAGCCTCTACCTTGGCTCAGGTCGTGATCCCTGGTCCTGGGATTGAGTCCTGAGTCTGGCTCCCTACTCAACAGAGAGTCTGCTCGTCCATCTCCCTCTGCTCCTCCCCTCTGCTCTTGCTTGCAGTCTCTCTCACTCTCTCTCTCGAATAAATAAAAATCTTAAAAAAAAAGGTGCTTCATAAAAGTGATACCCACCATATCAAAATACAGTCTACCAAAAATACTTGGCTCTTTTTTTGATTCTGTGTGCTCATTGCTTCTCATGATCTGATAGCATAAATATAAACAAATGTTAAGTTGAAAAAGTGTAATGACCCTAAAACATTTCCTCAAACACTTTTGGCTTTTTGTATCTTCTCGTAAAAGTACAGTCTGACCTTTCCCCCACCTTACTTTCTTCATCTCTCTTTCTAAACCAATTCCGTTTGAGAAACCACAATCTCTCCTAGATTGACCTTCCCAAGGCCAAGTAACCTAGTAAAGTAAACCTGATAAATAAACCAAGTGACTTAAAATAACACTTTTAAGTCTCATTAAAACTACTTGTGTATAGTGACAACAGCACAGTCACTACTAAGATTGCAAAAACTAGTCATCTTTAAAATTTTATTTGAGAAAAAAATAGAAAATCAAATTGTATTTGCAACTGTTTTTCTAATATTATTTGTTCTTAAACATCCTGAGGACTCTCTGTGGCATCTGTCAGAACCACATTGATGTTATATGAATACATATTTTAGTACAAATTAGTTTAGGAAAATTTTAAAGAAAATTAAGCAAAAATGGTAGAAAAGCAAACGTTTTTAATTCATTTAGTATAGAAAACATATTCATATTGATAATTTATTTTTATTTCCATCTACTTTTGGTTTAGTAATGGCTTGATTGGTTAAAGGGTATCAGTTTACCATTCCTATTTAAATTTGCATCTGATTTGTAAGACATTCTACCAAAACTAAAACTTGTATTCAGACACCACTTACATGATCAGTGCTAATAGAAAAATGAGGTAAATTATCTGTTTTGGCATAAAAGGGCTTCTGAGATTAAAGTAACAATGAAATTGTATATGCTGTTTCCAAAATTATAATTGAGAAGCTGTGAATGCCCAAAGGCGTTCTCTGTACCAGGGAACTGATCTGAAGTGTGTATATATTTTTAAAGGCTTACACATCAACCTTCTCACAATTACTGGAGAATGTTTTTGTGGAAATGGGTATTGTATCATTTGTTGTGAAAACTAGAATTCAGTCTTAAAAAGCACCCTCTTCCCTTGATTTCCCATGGATTAAGTTTCAGCGGGAACATTTTGCATACAGGTAATGCACTGAGTTTGAGGCTTTGTTCAGTGGGCTGCCTGCCTTCCTTAGCTATAAGACGTGGTCTCTGTGTTGTGTTTTTCAACTACCTCAAGGTGGTATGGAAACTGACTCTTCAGCTGCCATATGTGACTTTTGTGTTGATATTTGTGTTGACATTTGTAGGGTCAGATAAAAACTCTGTGATGCTCTTTCCACTTTGTTTCGGACTGTAACTTTCAGACTGCTGTAACAGCTTTCTCCAGGTATAATATGTGAAACAGACCCTATGCTCCACTCTCATTGTCTCCTTTAATTGTAAAACAGTGAGGATTAAGATTCAAGTCAAAAATTCTTGCGACCCAAAGAGCAATAAAATAATTGGCTGGAACCTATTTTTGAAAATTAGAATTTCACACTAAAAGTACAGAAACCCCATAGTTGCTCTGTAGCTCCAGGAACCGAGGATCATCCAAAACTAAAAACAAAACACCAACAAAACAGAAAGGCTAAGTCATGTTTAGTAGGGCAAAGTGGAAAATTACTTTGTGACCCAGGTAGGTTACTAGTACAAAAGCCTTTTAAAAAAATACCTCTAAATAGGGAAGAATATTTAATTAATGGGCTGGCTCATAAACTTGTATGTAAGTTTTCAGTTGAATTTCATAAATCTCCAAAAAGAGAAGCTAATTTTTGTCCTTAAAAATAAATAGGAGGCAGGGGGGTGGGGGTGGTGCCTGGGTGGTTCAGTGGGTTAAAGCCTCTGCCTTCAGTTCAGGTTGTGATCCCAGGGTCCTGGGATTGAGCCCACATTGTTGTTGGGCTCTCTGCTCGGTGGGGAGCCTGCTTCCCTTCCTCTCTCTCTGCCTGCCTCTCTGCCTACTTGTGATCTCTGTCAAATAAATAAATAAAATATTAAAAAAAAATAGTTGTACAAATTTATACAACAATCAACAGTGCACCAGAGTATTAATTGTTTTAAGTTTTCTCAGTCTCCTTATAGAGGATATAAGATGGCACCCCAGTGTAGCCAGGGCACAGGGGATGTGAGAGCAACTGGCTCCAGGGGTCCCAACAGACCAGGTTCAGCTACCCCCACTGACACTAAGAGACCAGTGGTGGTGAAAGGAGAAAAGAATTTATTTCAGTGCGGCCAACAGCAAGAGACAACATCTCAAAGACTGTTTCCGAAGTGCTGAAACTGCTTCTGGGTTTATATAAGGAGAATGTGGGACGGAGGTGGATGGTTACGTGCAGGTGGGCAGTAAAGGTCAAGTCAGTAGTCGCAGTGGGGTCAGTCACGTGTGGTCCTGCTGGCTTACAGCAGTCCTTCTTGCTTGAGGGGTAGTTTGGGTTCCTATCACGGGATGTTTTGCCTCCAAGGTATCCTGCCTGACTTAAGAGATAAGCTAGGAAGAACTTAATTAATTAGAAATTTTGAGGTCACCATGGAGGCAATTGAAGCCCCTTTCCTCAACTTAGTTTTAATTTGCACTTTGCTGTTTTCTAATGAGGCGCAGCGTATCTTTTCAGCCTTAATTGGCCAATCCTGTTTTCTCCTCTGTGAAATACCCATCTGTGTTATTTGCTCTTTTTAGTTGGATGGCTTTTGTCAGAGTTTTTCACATTTTCTGAATACATATCCTTTGTCAGCATAATGGAGATATATTCCCTCAGTTTGTAACTTGTCTTTTCACTATCTTTGGATGAGTAGAAGCTCTAAATTTTAATGAATTTAATTTCTCAGTCTTTTCCCTTACGGGCTTTTATCTTTGAAAAGTTGTTTCCTATCTGATGTGGTTTGGGAATATAGGTGAAGTTCGGTGGGGTGGAGTCCAAAGCCCACGACCAAGTAAGAATTCTTGAGACACCTTTGGGGCAAAAGGTTGGTTTTATTAAAGCACAGGGACAGGACTGGTGGGTAGAAAGAGCTGCTGCACGGGGGAGGGGGGGGTGTCTTGAGGAGTGGTGATTATATACTCGGATTTAGGGGGAAGTTAGGAAAAGGGAGCTTTCAAAAGAACTTTCATATGCTAAAGAGGACTGACCCACAAGATACCACAGGCCTTGCCCTTGTCAAGTTAAGGTTGTGTTCCCCTCTAGCAAGGCATTAACTTTAAGAAAGTTGGGGGATTCCTGGAAGAATGTCACACAGGTCCCATTGAGGAGGGGTGGGGTGGGGGGAGCTTGTAGGGTGTCAGCTTATGCTCTGTCTTCAGCTAGCCTTCTGCTCCCTCATCATTTCTGAGGTCATCTAGGAACTTTTCCATCCTCTGTCAAAACATACTGCTCCTGGACCCCTCCTTTGACCAGTCCCTGACAGCCTTCTCCAGAAGCTCTGAAACTCAGCCACACAGGCACAGGTGACTGAGAAGAGCTCCGTTTCAGAAAACATTTTTATGTAAATAGGAATCAAGTAAGAGCTTGCCTGCAGTGTTTCATTTTACTTATTTTTCGCTAGTTATAATTTTAGTTGACCAGTGCCTTACAAGAAAGAGATTTTGGGGGGCACCTGGCTGGGTCACTCATAAGAGCATAGGACTCTTGATCTCGGGATTGTGAGTTTGAGCCCCACAATGGGTATAGAGATTACTTAAATAAATAAAACTTTAAAAAAGAAGAAGAAGAAAGAAAAAGAAAGAAAGGAGGAAGGAAGGAAGGTAGATAGATAAATAGATCTGGTCCTAAAATCAGACTCCACTCATGTAAGGTAAACCCTGGTTATAACCTTAATTAGAATAATCTGACCTTTTCCTAGTCTTACGCAGAGTGCCAATGTACCATTTTAAAGCTGTTTTAAAAGTGATTGCAATGTGAAATTTTTCTGCCTGGACATAGAGAAAGGTCAATATGAATTAGAATTAGTAGAAGTCTGTATTAAGCATGTTTTAAACTAATTTTTTATGTAATACTATTAATTTGAGTATGTAATACTATTAATTTGGAAGAAGTGCCTCTGTGGTGCCCAAAAAATGTGTTTATTTTAGAAGCAGAGAACTGTGGACTTAATAAATTGACCCTTAAAATTTCTTAGTTGGGGCACCTGACTGGCTGAGTTGGAGCAGGTGACTCTTGAGCTCAGGGTTTTAAGTTCAAGCATCATGGCGGGTGTAGAGATGACTTAAAAATTAAATCTTGAAAAGAAAAAAAAATTCTTCTAAGGTGATCTGTCAGGCAGAGGAATTCCTTCTGCAGCATCCCAGGCTGTTTTCTGCCCTTGAACAGAAGGCTGGGTCAAGGCAGTCAGTGTTGGTAGCCAGCTGTGCCCCTGCATCTTCTCAACGACATTTATTTGCTTAGCACACACCCCCTTTTTTTTAAATTTCCATTGTGCTAGGGTAAACTTCACATCAATTTCTGCCTTTGGAAAGGAGAAAACTCTTTCTTCTTTTACACTCCTAGCACTTTTCAAACACTCCTAACACCAGGTGTGTGGAGTTTTTCCCACACCATCTAATTCTCCATCCAGTTCACCGGCTGGGTATTGTACAGGTCAGTTCGGTTCTGACGCCGCCCTCACCCCTCCACCTTCTGACACCAGTCGCAAGACAGGTTGTCGCCTGTGCTTCTAACCATACATGGAAGGTTTCCACAACCTCCTCCTCAACTACGATTGTATGCTAGACTGTCTCACAGAACCTAAGAATATCGTGTACTTACGGAGGTTACCAGTTTACTACAAGGACGATTGAAGGATACAGATGAATAGCCAGATGAAGAAGTGCACAGAGGTCAAAGTCTGTAAAGGTCCTAAGCACAAGAGCCTCTGTCCATGGATTTGGGGGTGTACCACTTTCCTAGCCTATGGATGCATTCACCACCCAGAAACTCTCCAGATCTCATACTTCAGGGGTTTTTATGATGGCTTCATTACACAGGCATCATTGATAAAATCATTGACCCTTGGTGGATTATTCAACCTGTAGCCACTGTCTCCTCCACAGAAGTAGGCAGCTGGAGCCGGAATTCCCATCCTCTAATCACCATTTAGTTCCCCTGACAACCATCTATTATCCTGGTTTTCTAGAGCTTTCCAGAAAAAAAATTTTTTTTCTCATTAACATAAAGTCAGGTGTGGTTGTTTATGAATAAAAGTAATTCCTTTCACCTTTATAGCACTGGGGCTATTTCAGGAACAGGAGAAGACACTAAATAATATAACAAAAGATGCTCCCTTCCCTCTTAATCACCTAGGAAACAAGGGTTTTAGGTGCTTTGTGCCAGAAATCAGGACAAAGACCGAAGTATATATTTGTTATTCTGAATCACATTATCACAGTTTTCTTAAAAGTTCCAAATCAGTTTCTAAATAAATGAATTATTATTTTACCAAGAAAAGTCAATGTGGTTTGACTGTCTAGTAGGTAAATGTAGATTCCACTGAAACTGAATGAGGGCTTACTCTGTGTCAGACAGGTGGTACCTCATTTCACTTAACCCTTGCAGTGACACTACATATGCAGTTTGGTAATGGGATCCCTGATAAATGGATAAAGACCTTGGCCAGTGAAGTTAGAAGCACCCTGTACAGATTTCACAAAGAAAACTGGGAAGCGGTACAGCATGCCTCCTGATTCCAGAGCTCACTCTTGCTGTAAAGAACGATACAATACTGGTAACAGGGATACTTTCCTGATGACCTAAATGAATGACACATACAAATTTGGGGAGGCTGCAAGCAGTATCAAACTATGCCTAATGCAGTTGTCAGGCCTTCCTAGAACACTGGAAGTGAAGTCTTCAAGGATACTATATTACATTTACTCCAAAAATGCAATTAGATCTTGGGATGGGTTAGTAGCATATATGCCTCTCTTGTTTGAACTTCTCTTGTAGGAATCTGTTTCCTAGCTGCTCTCTCTCTCCGTTCCCTCATCCCAAAACCACCCCTGACTCCTGACCTCCCCAGGTACTTTCTTCAGTTCCTTTACTTACCTCCCAGCTTAGCCTTTCCTCTTTCCAAGCCTATCTTCCCCTTTTGATTTTCCTCCATTTCGCTGTGCTTTCTAAAACCCTTCTTCATTGCTAGGAAACTGCATTCTTAACCTTTTTCATAGACATACCACTTATGTTTTATTGCATAACAAAGTACCCTAAACTTGGTGGCCTAGAACAGTAATGATTTATTATTTAGCTCAATTGTGTAGGTTGGGTAGATGGGTTCTTCTGGTTTCACTCTCAACTGGAAGGCTTCCTGAGCCGTGGGCATAGCTGGGACGGAGGCTCTCTCTCCCTGTGGGCTTCTCAGAGGAAGGCTAGACTGCGTGTCCTCGCAGGGTGGCGGCAGTAGTCCAAGAGGGCAAGCGCCTGCTTATCAGGCCTCATTTTCTAATATTACATGGCCAAGCTCATTGCAGAAGACTTTCCAAGGGTGTTAGACAATACTGAGAAGAGTGATTCTTTGGGGCCATTATCGTAGCAGTCCAGTATAATCAAATACTTTGCTCACTTCCTAAATTGCCATTTAGAAACCTGCTTTCCCTATGATCATCCTGTTTCCTTAATAATTGCCCTTGGGTTGTGGCTCATTATCCTTTGAAATATCCCCCATTTCTCAGAAGCAGAGGACAGGGGACTTAGAGTTCTACTGTCCCAGTGTTCCTCTCCAACCCTTCTTGAAAAACCTTATTCTGCCCACAAGTGCCCTCCCCCACTTTTTAAAAGTTAACCCAATGTACTTTGACTACCCATTTATCATACCAACTTTCTGCTGCTGTGTGTGCCTTGTATTCTTAAATCCCTAGTCTAGTGCCCGATACGTGGTGTTCAGTGTCTCATGGTTGGCCTTGTATGTGCTACCAAAGGTTCTCATTATAAAGGTTGCAGGCCTTAAATGTCTGACCAGGTAAATTCAAGATCTACCCCTTTTATTTCATACAGACATTTTTTAGTTTTCATTATTAATTGCTTTGTGGTCCTCTTAAACTATCTGTGCTAGAATTTTTTTCTCTTTATCAAAAGAGAAAAAACTTTTTGTTTTAGACAGCTTTCAAGTAAATCAGCGATGCCCGATTCCCCAAAGGCTTGAGATACTCATTTCCTGGGATGCCAGTACTTATTATTGTTTCTGGCCTCCCTTCACTCTTTCCCTACCCACTAAGGATACAAGCTCATGAGGGAAGGGATTTTTTTTCTGTTTTCCTAGGAACAGTGTACAGCACATGAAAGATATTTAATTAATACTAGTTGAATGAATAAGTGAATGGAATAAAAAATATCTAAGATATTTTGAGGAAACAGCATCACTGAAAGTGTGCATGTTGCAAGCCCTTTGTATTTTTGAATATTATATATGCACCTAGAAAAATTCTCAAAGAAACACGATAAAACATTCATAGTGATTTTTCAGGTGGCGGGAAGTGGATAGGTGCAAAAAGTATGGATTGGGAAGTTTTACTTTATAATCTGGAGTGTGTGTTATTTTTAGAATACTTTATAATATTTTAAAATAAAGACTTTACAAATTAAAAATATCCAATATGAAGGTTTGTGTTATTTCCTTTGTAGAGGTAGATGGATAGCGAAAAGTCTAGAGAGACTATTAATGTGTGTTCGTGTGCTATAATAAAATGAGCGTAAAGGTCATACCTGTGTAAAATGCCATGTCCTGTTTTTCCCTTAGCATTGTATATCAGATGTTTTTACATCACTAAAAATTATTAAAGCTCATTTTTAAAAAAGATTTTACTTGTTTTCGAGAGAGAGAACACAAGCGGGTGGAGGGGCAGAGGGAGAAACAGACTCCCTGTCGAGCAGGGAGCCCGATGCGGGCCCCAACCCAGGACCCTGAGATGGTGACCAGAGCTGGAGGCAGACACTTCACTGACTGAACCACCCAGGCTTTAGGGGCATAAAGCTCAATTTTAATAAATATTGCATTGGATGGATAAGTCAGTATATTTTATACTTTATCATTGAACTTTCACAGTTATAAATGAGGGCTCAGGAAACAGTTTTATTCATAAATCTTTGAAATGCTTTGCTGGTTTCTTTAATAAAGATTTACAGAAGTAGCTTGGTTTAACTTGGTTAAAACATACTGTTGTTATCTTTAGAAGTACTAAAACACTTGAAAATAACAGAGAGTCTTGTGAACTTTAAGTACATTGGCTTTCTGGGCAGCACTTGTTGCCACTTGGCTTGATTCCTTGCAGAGAACCTCAGTATTTCAAAATATCTGGCCTACTCTGTTTTACATAAAGCTTAGCCTTAATGATGTCCATTTCTGGTATATAGCATATATTAGATAGATAGATATAGATATATTTATATATAAATTTATATAGCATATATTATATATATATAAATATATATATTTATATGTAAATTTCCCTCCTCAGTATTTGATTTTGAATATATTTAGTTTGAGGTGGGATTGAGTAATTTTTTTCTTTTAAGATTGTATTTATTTATTTGACAGACAGGATTTAGTAATATTTTTAATTAATGCCCTCAGTAGCATTCGAATATGGTTAACTGAATACACAGCTTCTTAAACTGACCTATTCCCTTTAGGGGAATTAAGAAGTCATCAAAGGGCTCAGTGATCCCGCAAAGTGATATACAGTCAGGGGTGTGTGTGTGTGTGAGAGAGAGAGAGAGAGAAATACTTGGTCATTGTTAAAACAGCTTTTCCTGATGAGACCTGCGCCATTGAAGGAGGACATGTGATAAGTCACCTTCTATTTCATTGCCGTTGGTGTTAATGCTTGGTCTCATGATTCTTCGTTCCCAGGTGAAGGTGCTGCACAATCAGCTAGTCCTTTTTCACAACGCCATTGCCGCTTACTTTGCTGGGAATCAGAAGCAGCTTGAACAGACGCTTAAACAGTTCCATATCAAATTGAAAACCCCTGGAGTGGACGCCCCATCTTGGCTTGAAGAACAGTAAAAATCACACCCAGAAAAAAGAAAGAAAGAAAAAGAAAAGTCACGTCGTTATATTTCTAAACAAACCTAGTAATTAAGCAGAGTTGGGTTAAGATTAGGGAAGTGGTGACTACAACCATTGTAGTGATTCTTGCACAAACAGCTTTAATTTTTTTCCCTTTTTCATACTTTAACAACTGAACTGTTAAATTTGATGGGAAGGTGGGTGATTTTAATGTAAACATAATTTCTATAATCTGAACACAATTTTTCTTTCTGAGAAATCTTTTTGTATCGTGAGGGTTGATGGCTATTTCTGTAGTTTGAAAACATCTAATATAGATTTGCACTGACCAGATAAAAATTCAAGGTTTTTGGTCCTGGAAATGGGGGCCAGTTGTAACTTTTCCAAAGGGAGGTTTACATGATTTGTATCAACATCAGATATTTTATATATGAATATATTAAACATCTTTAAGAGATTCATCTTCATGTATCATCTTAAAGAAAAAAGAAACTATTTTGCAGAATAAAATTATATGGTGTTCCTGCAGCGTCCACACACAGGCGGCAGCTCTAATGGATGACTGATTGGCTTGTGGAGTTGTGGCAAATACCTTTTTAAAAACGATTCTGTACTATTATAATTTTGTTTAAACTTTTTTTTTTTTTTTTTTTTTTTTTTTAAGACACAGGAATCACACTGTCATTTCTCTGAGGCCTTTGAGCTTAAGAGTTTGCATCACCCAAAGTCACTGGGCAGTTATGTTAGCAATTTCTTTGGATTGGTAATGAAACCTGCTTAAGAGAATTATTTTTGGCAGGTGGACTTGGGAATAGAAACTCTTGATGGTTTCTAAAGTCGAAATCTGTGCTTGGAAAGCGAGATTTCGGGTAAATTCCATTTTGACAGAAGTGAGTTCCTAGACAGCTTTCCTTGACTTCCATATGTAACAATACCGGTTAAGCCTTAAATCACAGATATGTGCCTTCTCAGAGATAGTAATTCTCATTCAACCAATGTACATAATCCATAAAGAAACCCCTTTCAGATAATGTTCGGTGTATCTGTTTCTTCCTTGGAAAGGAACACCGTGTATCAGTGTTGGGTTTCTTTGTATTCCTTAAACCGCATTTCAGGTTTATGGTAAAAGCAACTTTTGAATTTGCTGTTTGGATTTGCTTCATTCCTTGCATGGAATGAGAAGATGGAGGAATTTTTTTTCGTTTGAGTAACGAAAGGTAATCTGGGACAGTGCAGTGGTAACAAGAAGAAAGGGGATTGGAAAGGCCAGTACTGTTTCAGTTGCTCAGCACTGTTGGGTTTGTGTTACGTCTCTAACTTGTCCGCTGTGTGGTTCTATCAGTCATGTAAGCCTTTTATGTATAAGTTCTCTCGATTTTTGTCATAGACATAAATTAATACGTCTTCATTTCTTTTGTGTTGAAATGAAGTACTAAAAATAATTACTGTTATACATGAATTTTGTGGACTGTAAGATTTGTTATATATGTTCAAATGCCTTGTAGCTGGCTTTTTAATTAATATGCCTGTTTTCAGTGCTTACTATGTACAATGTAATGTGATTGTAAATCATAAACCTATTTTAAATCATTCCTTCCTGTATATTTGTACTCTGACAGAGCCTTATTTTATTCTTCCAGCAGAATTACTACTTGTGATAGTTCCTGTACATTCCCCAGAATGTGCCTCTGGTGTGAATTTTGTATTCTTATTAAAAGTATTTGCTGCACTACCTTCTTTCTCTGGCTCTTCATAATTTAAGAAGCAACTATCTGGAAATTCTGAAGACATGATTTTTCTTTTCCTGACTTTAAGAATAATAACAGGGGCACCTGGTTGGCTCAGTCGGTTAAGCATCGGCCTTCAACTCAGGTCATGATCCCAGGGTCCTGAGATTGAGCCGCACATTAGGCTCCCTGCCTGGCGCGAAGCCAGCCTGCTTCTCCCTCTCCTGCTCTCCCTGCCCTGCTTGTGTTCCTGCTCTCATTCTGTCAAATAAAAAAATAAAATCTTTAAAAAAAAAAAAACAGTACAAAAAAAATGGTACTTCTGTCATTTATGACTGCTTTTTCTCAGTAAGTTTTTCTTTTACCTCTTTAGGAGTCTCCTTTGAGAAGAGAACATGTCCACTCTTATCACCTATCAGTAACAGTTTTAGCAGCTCGGAATTAAACAGTTTCAGGGACTGATGAATTTTTTAGGAGAAACGAAAAATGCCTGATTCTGAGTAGTGGGTACATGTGCAAAAGAAATAACACATTAGCCAGTAGTATATTTATTTTGTTAAAGTGATTTATATTCATTGTAGAAAAAAATTAGAAGATAATTGCAAAAAATTGAAGATAAAATAACTTCCCACGTTAGTAAGTACTTCATAGAACTGCCTAACTCCTGAAGTTAAAGATTTTAGTTGCCAATTATTTATATTATAAGGTCTAGTTTGAATATCCTTTAACATGCACGCATTCATCTTTGTACTCTTCCCTAGTTATTTCCTTAGATTAGGTTCTTAGAAATGAAAATGAGCCCTCAAAGTAGATATATATTTTTAAGACTTTGTGAAGTAGTGCTTGGTGGCTTTCAAGAAAGATTTTGTCAGGGGTGAGGCTGGCTCAGAGTGGGTGACATCTGATCTCAGGGTCTTGAGTTCAAGCCCCACATCGGGCACAGAGCCTGCTAAAAAGAAAAATAAGTTTATTTGAAAAAAAATGGACTCAAATCATGCAACGCCAAGTTAAAAATGATTAAGCTCCCTCCACCAACAGGAGCTAGGGGAGAAATTTTTATAGACATAGAAGCAAAGTGAGGAAATTACTTGATTACCTATAGCTTAAACCATTGCCTTATTTTGGGGAGGACTTAGTGGCTTTGTGATTGGTCGTCCAATCACAAAGCAAGGATTGGTCGTCCTTGGGTTTTAATTTAACCTTGAGGTATTTCAGGCTTACATTTTGGTTTGTTTGTGTAGGCTACTGAGTTTTTAAAGCCACCTCAATCTAATGATCCCCTTGTTTAATTAATAACCCCCAAAGCTTCCAAATCTTAGGGCCCAGGAAGGACCCGGGCTTGCAGAAGCAATTAAGCTGAAATCTACTAGACTTCAAGAATCCTGTTTTCTGTATTCAAAGTAAAATGCACTGATGGTGTAACGAAAGCTTATCCCAAAAGAGTGTGAAAGTAGAAGCTTCCTTAGAGATGATCTGTTTAAGGTCCTTTTTTACAGGTAAAGACATGAAGGCCCCAAAATTTATTAAACTGGCTTAGCCAACATCTGTTACCAAATGTAATGCCAGGTAAGTTATTTGCAACTAAATATATGGTTCCCCCTTTAAATCCTGCTATTTCAACTGTACAATTAAATCGATGTGTCAAAAGTGTCATTTCTTCTAAAGTACAATGTGTATTAAATGTATCTTCAGTTGAAAAAATAATCCATCCACCCCTAAATGGATTCATAGTAAGTATATTTCAAAATATATATGATACATTTCAATCCACTGATCTTAAAGTATTCTGAAAAAGAAATGTGAACCTGGAAAGTGCTATATAAAGTAAAATTAGCATATGGGAAAGGCTAAAGATAAGTGTCTTTTAATCATGCAACTGTTAATTTGAAGAAAAATGTATCTACCTCAAAATGTGCCCCAGTCTCCTCCTTCCTTTACTGGATGGGAAAAATAAAAGCAAATTATCTAAATTAATAGTTCAGTGTAACATTTGTATATAATTTGTACTAATTTTTGTGAAACACCAAGAATGCCTATACTTTGTAATAATATTTCAAAATTATCTTTTTCCGGGTAGCTCTTTTTTGAAACTTTCGGTTGCTGGAAAGACTTGAGACCCTGTAAGATCCTTCATCACTCAACTCTAACCAAATGTAGGCATTTAAGAAATCTGACTCCCCCTCTAAGGTTGCAGACTTTTATATAGGCTCGGACAATGATCCAGCTGTAAATAAGCTATTTTCTGATCAAAAGGCCAGCTATATTTTGCATTTTGCAAGCTTTTCCAAGACCTTGAATTCTACTTCAGAAACCAATGTTGCAGCATATGTTAACTAACTAAAATTTAAATTAAAGAAAAAGGGGGCGGGGGAGCCCCCTTTGGGGGGCTTGGTTGGTTAAGCATCCAAATCTTGATTTCCACTCAGGTCAAGATCATCAAGCCTCCCTCCTGTATCCATCCACACGGAGCACGTGCTCGTTCTCTTTCAATGAATAAAATCTAGGAAGGAAGGGAGGGAGGGAGGAAGGAAAGGAAGAAGAAAGAGAAAGGAAGGAAGAAAGAAAAGAGTAAGGAAGAAAGAAAAGAGGGGTGCCTGGGTAGCTCAGTCGGTTAAGCATCTGCCTTCTGCTCAGGTCTTGACCCCAAGGTCCTGAGATGGAGCCCTGCATTGTAGAGCTCCCTGCCCAGCAGGGAGGCCTGCTTCCCTCCCCCTTTCCCTCTGCCCCTGCTCCTATGCTCTCTCCCTCACTCACTCTGGTCTTTCAAATAAATAAATAAAAACTTAAAAAAAAAAAAAAAAGAAAAAAGTTTTTCCAAGAGCCACAAATTATTTACTATAGTTAGAAAATAGCAAGACCTATGAAAATAGAAGGGTGGTACAAACAACTCTTCTCTTTTGAGGACTTGCATTAAATTTTGTGTTCCCACTTGAAGGTTTCCTGCTTAACAGGTTTCCTGGCATAAATGGGCCTTTATAATAAATTGCCAAGTGGTTGTTCCAATGTACAGAGAACTATGAAGTTCGGCTTTGTGTTGTGAAATAATAAAAGTTAACTCTTGGAAGTTTATGTAAATTAAGTGAGAACCATTAGTTATTCTGGTGGTAACTCTGATATGGGAAGAGGAGACTATTGATATGAGGACAGGAAATTAAACCGAGTCTGAGAACTGGGACTCTGTATCATTGCAGTTAATTGGGTTAATATCTTATCAGAGCTAGGAATTACATGACATTTTTACCAATGAAACTTCCATTAAATTTTTTTTTTTTATTTTTGTAGGCTTTGCCACAAGCATTCTCTGTCAAAGAACTTGAGGTTTCTGCAACTGCGGTTGATCATGAATTGATGATTCATAAGGACGGCGAAAGGGACAAGATACCATTCTGTTGATCTTAGACAAAAGTAACTTTGTGTTACTTGGACTTTCATATCACTTTGTTTCTGCAAAGCAAAGGTGTACGTGTTTTTACTGTAGGGATGAAATGTGTACAGTGCTGGCATGGGGACGCATATGGAAGAAAAATGTAAACCGTATTGGTCTTTATTGCGGAGATTTAATTACAGAAGTTCTAAGGGAAATGCAAGCTTTCGCTGTAAAAAGAAAAAAAAATATTTTTCAATGAGCAGAGCTTTTATGTGGTAATGAGAGGATAGGTAACTTTAACCCTGCTGGCCTTGGTTTTAAAACATGAAAGTTTTAGGGGCACCTGGATGGCTCAGTGTTGCTTGGGGCTCCTGGGTGGTTCAGTGGGTTAAAGCCTCTGCCTTCTGCTCAGGTCCTGGTCCCAGAGTCCTGGGATCAAGCCCCACACTGGGGCTCAGCAAGGGGTCTGCTTCCTCCTCTCTCTCTGCCTGCCTCTCTGCCTACTTGTGATCTGCCAAATAAATAAATAAAATCTTAAAAAAAAAATGAAAGTTTTAGTATAACAACATGTTATTTATTTATAGAATGTGACTTTACTTTTGTCTTTTCCCTAAACGATTTCTAATTCTGTACTAGGAAGCTCTTTATGAAAAACTACCTAAAGTTTTAGGCAAATAATTACAATTCTTTCCTTTGAAAGAATTCTAGACTCTAATCTCTTAAGCAAGACACAGTGCGTGGTTTCTTATTCACCCTGTATCCCCAACTCCATGCATAATTCTTCTTTTAAAAAGATTGTATTTACTTCACTTCAATTTTTTCTAAATCAATGTCAAGGTGTTACTTCAGATACTAGAACAATAGTTAGTTAAAAAAATGTAAAAAGATTGGAAAAATTAGAAAAATTATCATTTTGCAGCCCCCACTGAAATATTGATGCACACGGGGATCACCAATGAAAGCTAAAATCATTAGAGATTGAAGAAAAAAAATATTATGTCATAATACACATATTACTCAATTTGAAAAGGGAAAATGTACCATTAATAAAAGATTTTTGTTGGGCCACCTGACTGGCTCAGTTGGTAGAGCAAACAACGCTTGCTCTTGGGGTTGTAAGTTCAAGCCCCACATCAGGGGTAGAGATTACTTAAAAATGAAATCTTTAAAAAAAAAAATCCAAGATTTTTGCTTACCATCCAACTCAAGTGATCAAAGTTAGGGTCACTAATAACCTGACAATCATGTGCCTCCAGATACAAGACAATATAAATTACACAACATCACTCCTGAGATACTCCTACTGGAATACTCCTGTTTATCCTGAATCTACTCAAGACTTTTGCCTTTATTTCCCGCGTATAGAAAATACAGGGGTTAAATACAAGTTTAAATGACACTATGAGAAATCAACTGGACAATTCCAGAATCTGGGATATTCTACAAGATAATTAGCTTGGTTTCTCCAAAACATCAGCCACACACACACACACACACACACACACACACACACACACACAAAATTAGAAATACTATTATAAAATGTAAGAGACTTTAGATCATGGGTTCAAAAAATAACCGTAGAAAACATTCAAGGAACCACTGAACAATTCGAATGTGTGTTTGTTAGTTTTCTTGGGTATGTTATTCTATAGTGGGAACATAAGCAAATGACCTTATAGGAGTTGCATGCCTTAAGTATTTAAACGTAAGGTGGCAGGGTGCTTGGGTGGCTCAGTTGTTAAGCCTCTGTCTTCAGCTCAGGTCACGATCCCAGGGTCCTGGGATCTGAGCCCCACATAGGGTTCCCTGCTCAGCAGGGAGCCTGCTTCTCCCTCTTCCACCCCCTCTGCTGTGTTCCCTCTCTCACTGTGTCTGTCAAATAAATAAACAAAATTTTAAAAATAAAATCAAAATAAAGGTGAAGTGGCATGATGCCTGCAATTATTAATAAATGGTTCAGCAAAAATATACGCATTCACATGGACTCACATATATAGAAAGTGATTCAGCAAAAATATACACATTCACATGGACTCACATATATAGAAAAAAAGCTGGAGAGAGAAAAAAATAAAGGAGAAAGATGTTTTAAATATGGCAATTTGTTAGCAATTGAAATAGGTGGGTGTGGGGGGTTTCTTTGTACTAGTCTTTTAACTCTTCCCTTTTTGAATTCTTCATAATAAAAAAAATTTTTATTAGGATATTTTGTCCAGAAGGGTTTTCCCTGTTGCTGGTTCCAGGGTGGCAATCAGAGACTTTTTTTTTTTTTTTTTGGTAGAGTCAATGACACCACTGGCTTTACCCCTGCAAATAACAGAATTCCTAGTCTAACATGTCAAAGAAACTGGTTTGTACCTGGAAACACAGAAATGCAAGAAAGTATAAAGTTGAACAATTTCCTGTTAGTAAGAATTACAGAAACAGGGCAACTGAAGAAACAAAACTAGTTTAGGCTATAAAACTAGTTAGAAAAAGAAATCATGTAGGAAAACATGCATTTTACTAAACTAGATTTTTTTTTCCTCTCTTTTTTCTCCTCAACTTTCTAAACAGCTGCTTGAAACTGTAAGAGAAATTAAGCTCCAAATAAAACACTTCTTTTAAACTTAATACCAATGGTTTCTTCTGCCTCAATTTTTTCCTCCTCTTCTCATAAATAAGCATTTACTACTCTAGTCCATACTACTAGCTTGGATTTCTTAAAACTTAGCTGCTTATAGTTCATTTATTATAACCATTTAGAAAGCTTAAAATAAATTGTACATTGATAACTTTTAATAACTTATTTTCAATTTGAAAAGGTATCTTAAGAACTGGCCAAATTTTCCCTAATGCACTCTTCTTAAATTAATAATATAACTTAAATCTTTAAAGAATTCCCCAAATAAATAATGGATGTTGACATTGTTCTCAAATTCTGTTTCCTGTGCCCTCATCCCTACCTTAGGTGAGAACAAGAGAAATGTTGTGGATTAAAATTTTTGAACTAGTTTACATCAGTAATAGGAGCAAGAAACACAGATGATGTTTTGAGAATTGAGTTTTTACTGTGGCAATGGTTACTGTTTAATCACTGGTACAGTCAAGTGAATTGAAAAAAAAAATCTGTAAGTTTAAACAGTCATGAGTATTTGCTGAATGACTAGTCTGCTTACCCATGTTTACTTTTTCTTACCTGATTCCACTAACACCTCAAGAAGTCCAGATGGTCCCTGAAGTGGATCTAACAATTTCTTCTTCATTGGTGTTAGCCAGCCATTGACAAGGCCAGACTATCTATCTACCATTTAGATTTCCTATGGGGTGGCCTTAAAAAAAAAAAAAAAAAAAAAAAAATCTGCTCTTATATACTCTAAACATTATCTTAAAAAGTTCCCTATATTTTCTTTGTAAATTTCAGTTAACATTTTCCTTCAATTATGCCATGCATGAACTAAGAGAAATTAATTAGAAATCGCAAATAAACAGCTACAACTCTAATTACGTACATACATATACATATATACATTATATATATATATACGCATATATGTGTGCGTATGTGTGTGTCATGTTTAAAGAGAGAGAGAGACCTTGCCCAAACTCCCAAGAGAAGGGAAAATATAAAAGCTTCATAGCAGGCTCTGGTCTTAACTTGCCTCTTTGTCCTTTAAAAAAAAAAATACAATGTCATAATAAGAGTTCGTTGTGATGTCTTTGGCTTTTCAAGCTTTTGGAGTCACTATTTGTGCTCATGACTAGAGCAATGAAAACAACTCTTTCTTCCCCAAGACACAAGTAGCTTCAGTTCAAGCCACTCCAGACTTCCTTGCCAATGACCTTAACAGTGACCTTGACTTATTCTAGGAAGAGCTCTTTCTGTTTAGTCCTTTTAGCTCATTTTTATGTGACTTTCTGTTCGCTCGTAGTAGACTGAGATCACCCAATTAATTAAGAAAGTCATGATTAATTAAATTTCCAG
Source organism: Mustela nigripes (assembly GCF_022355385.1). NCBI lineage: Eukaryota > Metazoa > Chordata > Mammalia > Carnivora > Mustelidae > Mustela > Mustela nigripes. The sequence continues at coordinate 131,348,230 of NC_081557.1, forward strand.
TGCGTTGACTTTTCATTACTTTAGTATGCCTTATCCTTACAGTAAGTAGCCCCTTTGTGAGCTGGTACACCTAGCCCTTGGAAGCCTTTTAGCCAAGCTTACCCAGCTCACAAGTCTCTTGTCATTTGAAATCAGGGATCCAGCCCTGAGAGAAGGAGAGGACCCAAGCTATGCACTTTGAATCTGGGTCCTCTGTATCAAATTTCAGAAGTGAGAACGCGATCCCAATCAGTCTTCCCAAATGGTGTCAAAGCTGGAATGGTTTTCCAGTAGGGCCCAAGCTGTACGGCTTCCTGTCCACTGCCATCATGTTTCCTGAAGTTTCGCTTGACTGGCCTGCGTAAACTTCCATTTCCTCAGTTCACCATAAAATGGTATGATGTCTGCCCTTGTCTTCATATGCCCTTACGTTCTGCCTCAGAGAGCTTGAGTCTCCTCTAGTGGATTCCCTTCTGGATTCTAGAAGCCTCTTGAGGGCAGAACTGTTCTGAGCATTTGTGTAGCTCTCCCTGTGCCTTACACATAAAAGGTATTCACTATTGTTAAGAGTGATGATTCTCATCACCTGAGCCTCTAGCTTTGAAGGATGAGGGCCACTGGGTACCATCTGCTGGTGATGAGGACCCTAGTTCAGTTGGCAGACACCATGACTAACAACTATTGTTAAGAGTCCTGACGGTGGGGTGCCTGGGTGGCTCAGTAGGTTAAGTGTCTGCCTTCCGCTCAGGTCATGATCTCAAAGTCCTAGGATGAGCCCCTCGTAGGGCTGCCTGCTCTGCCGAGAAGCCTGCTTCTTCCTCTCCCACTCCCCCTGCTTGTGTTCCCTCTGTCACTTGTCTCTTTCTGTCAAATAAATAAAATCTGTAAAAGGAAAAAGAGTCCTGATGGTCCCTATTATGAGATTGATACAACAGCCCTGCCCTCAAACTCTCTGATTTAATGGGGAGAAAGTTGATGCAAATCCTGGGATTGAATGGTGGGAGAGGGCAGGAACCTGTACGCCCAACACGCTATTTGCGGTTGAGTGTGCAAGCAGACGGTCTTCAGCTCCAAATTGGAATGTCTTGTGCATGTGTGTGTATTGGATGCAGAAGAATGAAGTTTACCACTCTGCCATTGCCACTCGGTCATTGGAAATGGTCTAATCTAAACCTCACATAAATCAAGTCCTAAATATTAGTACAATATTATTTTTTTGTAGGCTTTGAATCTTTTTTTTTTTTTAAGATTTTATTTATTTATTTGTCAGAGAGAGAGGAGCAAGAGTGAGCGCAGGCAGACAGAGTGGCAGGCAGAGGCAGAGGGAGAAGCAGGCTCCCTGCCAAGCAAGGAGCCCGATATGGGACTGGATCCCAGGATGCTGGGATCATGACCTGGGCTGAAGGCAGCTGTTTAACTAACTGAGCCACCCAGGCGTCCCTAGGCTTTGAATCTTAACCTTTCTTTTCCCTACCAGTCATTTAAAAGAAAGCCTGATTCTTTTATTTTATTTTATTTTATTTGACAGAAAGAGATCACAAGTAGGCAGAGAGGCAGGCAGAGAGAGAGAGGGGGAACAGGCTCCCCGCTGAGCAAGGAGCCCAATGTGGGGCTCGATCCCAGGACTCTGAGATCATGGTCTGAGTGGAAGGCAGAGACTCCACCCACTGAACCACGCAGGTGCCCCCCCCCCCATTCTTTTTTTACCAACTAGTGTATTTGGACAAAGAGGCAGAATTTACCTGCTTCGTCCAGGTTCTCAGGGGAGAACTATTGGTCGGAAGATTTAGCCATTTAATACATGGCCTTATGGTATGACCTTCGGGAAGTCAACCTGCATGATCTCATTTTGAGAAGGAAAAGAATTAGTAAACTAATAACTAGCCTCCTAGCACTCAAATGTGTGGGTTAGAAGTAGGCATCACAAGGACTGGGGTGCATGACTGTTTCATAGTCACAGGGAAGGGGAGTTGAATCTGCAAAAGTGGCTTTCTGGGAATGTGAATACGATCCTGGTAAAGTCCTTTATTGCAGTTTCAATTATTGCAACCTGGTGAAGAAGTCAGCTTATTTTGACAGGGAAGGGAAGGCACATGTAAAAAATGTCTTTGTGGGTAATCTCAAAAGCTTTGGCTAAAGCAGAACATGTGACTTTTGTTAAAAACCTGCAAGCCGGGTGCCTGGGTGGCTCAGTGGGTTAGAACCTCTGCCTTCGGCTCAGGTCATGATCCCAGAGTCTTGGGATTGAGCCCCGCATTGGGCTCTCTGCTCGGCAGGGATCCTGCTTCCTCCCCCCTCTCTCTGCCTGCCTCTCTGCCTACTTGTAATCTGTCTGTCAAATAAATAATTAAAATCTTTAAGAAAAAAAAAAAAAAACCTGGAAGCCATGGCACGTGGTTGGCTCAGTCGGTGGAGCATTTTATCTCCTGATCTTGGGGTGGTGAGTTCAAGGCTCATGTTGGGTGCAGAGATACTTTAAAAATTAATTTTAAAAAATTATTAGAAACCTGGATGCCAACAAAAATTTGAGAGTGAGTCATAATCTTCATTGGTCTCTCTTATCCCCTTCTGCACCCCCACCCCCCACCCCTGCTCCGGCCTTCTGAATTAGCCCCTCTGATTTCGTTATGGCAACTCCCCAGCCCGTCATACAGGACAAAGGGCTTTGAGCCATCAGGTGACTTCTGTAGACTCTGTACCATGAGCGTGAGGATTACAAGGGAGCCCCTTTTTTATAAGCTCTGGTTCAGTAAAGCTGCTGGGGTGCATTTCCTCCCTCTGCCCTCCCCTCCAGTAGACGAGGCTTAACCTGATTATACCCAGCAGGCAAGTAGGTGCCCTTGGAAATTAGTCTCCTTATTGAGACCGACTGTGAAGAGGGCATGCTTGTAAAGGAGAAAATGCAAAGCTAGCAGATACGTCCAAATCTTTGGTAAAGGTGGAGGGTGAGGAAGGGAAATGAAGATATGCAAACATCTAGCATTTTCTCTGCTTTCCTTTATTTATACTCCTTTTAAAATTGCAAACGCAATGTCTTTGTGACCCCAAACTTGGGGTAAATAAGAATCCACAGTGAGATGGTATGCAATTTCCCTGGGAAGAGAAATTGTCCCTTTTGGGGGCTGGGGGGCCAGGGGTGGGTAGTTCCAGCATAAAGATAATTCCACTGTACAGTGTAAATCAAAGTCCTGTGTTCAGTGGTGTGCTTGCCCTACATTCCCTCTCCCTCTCTGTAAAACGGACACCTGGAGAGACATCACCCGTGGATCACCCCATGGGAAGCCTGAGGACAATTCGGAACTCAAAAACTCAGAAATTCTCATACCTGTACCTTCTACAAAGGGATATGGTGGAGAGAACCCAGGGTTTTACCTTGGAAATCAGCCACATTTCAAGAAAAATGACAAGGAATTTGCTCTTTTCTGGATCCTGGTCCTGAGAATTTACCACTTACAGCAAAATTCTTGGTGTCGATGTTCTGCTCCATGTTACGGCTTAACGTACAATTCGACACACGGAAGTCGATCATATGCACAGAAACAGCAGATAAAAGGAACTTAGAAATGGGAGGGTAACGTCTTTCATTTATTTTAAAGTGCAAGTGGCTGGCTGAATGTTTGACAGCACCTCTCTGAGTTTGAGTCCATACAGTGGCCCCTTTCTTCAAGAAGGGGCCAGTGGTTAGGAGCGAAGATGAAAAGAGAGGTCCAGGGTTTCACCCCAGGCAGCCCTGTCCAGAGTTAGCCTGGTCAGGCCCACAGAGGGATGCAAACTGTGAGCTAATTGTGATGTTGAGTGTTTTGACAGGGATCCTCTTTGTGGCCAAGGCCGTCAAAACTTGAATAACAGCATTTTCACCAAAAGGCTTACCCTGCTTCTCCAAAATTGGTCCATTTGAGTTATTTCTATATACCTGGCTTGAGAAATACTAAGATGCTAATTGTTACAGGCTGGTTTGATGATTTGCTATCACACGGAAAGTATTTGCCTTCTTAAAAATAGAAGCTGAGTGCAAAAATATGTTTATAATGGTCCTTACACTAAGTACAAATTCAATGTCCAAGAGGAGTAAAAAGGGCTTTACAAATCGCTAAGTCCCCAACACGTCCTCTTGCCTGCCTTTAAATGCCCTACAAAGCCTTGTACAATATGCACATGTATTATTTCCTCAGGGAAACACACACACACACACACACACATATGCACACACACCCCACCACCACCACATACCAAAATTGTTGATTCCCTGGGTTTCTGTTTGCTGACCGCCTGTCCAGTGAGTGTTATGGTTTCAAATTACTGTTTGCTCCGGCTGGGAATCGCTTCTTCAAAGGGTAAACAATTTGAAACAGTTAAAACCAGTAGCAAAAGAAATTGGCATCTGACGTCCTCTTTAACTTAATTCTTCTAAGGGAGACGCACATATTTGTTTTTGATGATGGGAGGCGGAAAGAAGTGATACACTTTCATGTTATATTTCAAAGGTATTTTTCTCCTCAAACTTTGAATGTTACAACAGCCAGACCCTATATTGGTCATTCATACTGATCAGTTCTATAAGCACTGTAGAAGTTATAAACTAAAAAAAAAGGGGGGGGGGGTTGCTGAGCTGAGGATTTTCTGGGTGAGAACCTCATTGATGTGTACAGTATTTCTCCTGTATCCGTCTCCACTTCCATCCCTGCCCCCAAAACACACCCACACACACATGTGCACACATACACACACCTTAAAAGGGAGCAAATGAACATTGGGCTCTAAGAGGACAGAGACAGCAGGAGAGAGGTCATCGGCTGTCTAATCGCCTCATTCTTATATGTTGGTAAGCGGTGCCCGTAATCTCTCTTACCCTCAAAGAAATCAGGCACTGCTGTTGACGAAGTACCTGTATTTACTTCTGGCCAAGGAAATGCCTGTTGATGTCACCATGGATATCGACATCACATGCATCCCATGTGAAAGCATTTTCTTTTCTTCTTCTTCTCCTTTTCTTTTCTTACTTTTTTTTTTTTTAAAGTAGCCTCCACACCCAGTGTAGAGCCCAAAACAGGGCTTGAACTCACGACCCTGAGACCAAGACCTGAGCTGAGATCTAGAGCCAGATACTTAGACGATTGAACTACCCGGCTGCCCCTCCAGGTGAAAGCATTTTCTATTTAAAATGTTCAGAAATCGCTACTTAGCACGCAGAGAAAAAGTTTCTCCAAGGATCAGAGCCTAGTTATCATTTACTGTACTTAAAGGCAACTTACTATTTCCATTTCTTAGCCTGTGAAAACGTTTTCTCAGCTCAGAGTCGTTTAGAAAACAATAGCAGTCCAGTGCCTGAATTCTTTTTTTAAAGATTTTATTTATTTATTTGACAGAGAGAGACAGCCAGAGAGGGAGCACAAGAAGGGGGAGCAGCAGGCAGAGGGAGAAGCAGGCTCCCCGCTGAGCAGAGCTGGATGCAGGGTTCCATCCCAGGGATCCCGGGTCATGACCAGGGCAGAAGGCAGATGCCCAGTGACTGAGCCACCGGGGCACCCCTGGTGTCTGCCTTTTGTCAATAAGATACTTGATGCAGATTTGCATTCATAGTGACAACAGTTCTGTTGATTTTCCTTATTTTATACTTTTCAACCTTTGAAGGGAACAAGGAGGTCTAGCAATTTCTCTTAGAAATGGCTGTTATTAGGAGTGGTGAGTCTTGGTATTTCTCTGCCAAGTCTGTTTAACTACAGAGCTGGTAGACTTCATTTCTTCCGATTTCTTCCGCAGTTTTCCGATTTTAAGAGCAAGGGCACAGCCTATAATCTAAATACACAACAACTGATTTCATCAGATATATTTTAAGAAGAACAAAGATTAAGTAAGTCTCAGTCTGCATCCCTGAGAGAAAGGAATTTAAAAACCAGTTTGATGCCTCAATCCTATGCCGGAGGGGACTTGTTTTAGGATGTCCCTGTGGTTTCTTAGAGGGCCCATGAAGTCAGCTCAAGCATTAGACTTCTTTCTTAAGCAAAGAAGCCTGTTTGAGAACCATAGGCATTTTTAGGATGGATTCTGCAATTTGATAGATTTGGGTTTGATGGTTTTGTTGAGGAGCTCCTAATGACAGATTCCAATACGAAATGCTTGATGTAGAGTAAACCACAAGCTTCTCAGGGCTGAGGAAGAGAAGCTGGAAGAGAGAAAATGAACAGGGCAAAGGAAAAAAGAGCAATCTGGAAAGGAGAGTCTGGGGAGAGGGAAGACAAGCTGCAGACCGAGAAGTTCTTGGGCAGGTGTTGGAGCCGGCACCTGTGGGGCCCATGGCTGGGGCCACACGAAGCTAGGAACGCACTCCAGAGAGGTTCGGCTGGCCAGAAGTTCACACTGGCCACACTGGCTGCTGCTCTGGCACCCCTGAGGACACAGCCGCAGCTTCCTCCAAGCCACAGATTCCAGGGGCTGGGCTGACTTTGGGCACGCCTGGTTTCAGGAGTCTTGCCAGCCTTCCCCCCAGACAGGGCTGCTGGTGTTTCTGGGGTACAGACAAGAGGCTCACCTTGAGGCCCCAGCACAAGCTCAGGTGAGACGAGATTAACAATCAGTGTATTAATGTATGAAGACCAAAGAGTCTTCTAGATTCATACCCATGAAGACACTGACACCATTTGAGAGTTGTGCCCTGTGCTACTCAGCCACCTTTCCGCCACCTAATAGGCACAACATGTCAAATAAAAGCCAAAGATGAAGGCCGGTGCATTCAGCCAGCAGTGCTGCTTGGGTGCAACAAAACAGTTCAGACCACAGGAGGGGAAGGGAAAATGCAGCCAATGTCAAATGGAAGATCGCCACTTTCTTCCCGTGGGCACATATGTGAACCTACCGATGCTTTTGAATGGGTAGCTCGTGTGATCAAATTAGACTTTCAGAACAACACTGGCTTGACAGCAGAGTCAGGGAGAAGAGGAGAAAAGGAGAAAGGACACCAAAGCAGTAGACACAGGAGCCCAATTTAAATTCTCTAAATTAGAAAATATAGAACGGTGGATTTCTGGGCTTGGTAGGAGAATCCCATGTGATGCCTGCTCCATGGCCAACAGCAAATAAATATCAGCTCCCCGATCCTCTAACTGGGGAGAGTGGACGTGGATATAAAGTACAGAAGTAAGAGACATGATTTGTGGAAAGAGCAACAAATTCAGAGAATACTTAGATACAAGGAATTCAGAAGACAAAAAGAACCAGAGGAAAGCCGGGATTTTAAATTTTAAAAATCAGGTCTTTTTCAAGATTTTATTTATTTATTTATTTATTTATTAATTATTTGAGAACGAGCAAGTACAAACCTGGGAGAAGCAGGCTCCCCACAAAACAAGGAACCTGAATTTGGAACTCGATCCTAAGACCCTGATCATGACGTGAGCTGAAGACAGACGCTTAACCAGCTGAGCTACTCAGGCACCCCTAAGAATCAGGTCTTAAGTAAGGTATGGGTAGGAAAGTGCTAGTTTTACGAGAAAGATGAATTGACCTTTGGACATTGAATTTGGACCTGAGATATTACAGCGACAATGTGGATTTGAGAGGCACTGACCTAGAGGTGAAGTCAGAAGTGGATTTGCCTTAGAGCTGGAGTTTTCCTGCCCCTCACTCTCCTGGACACTTCCAAGGACATACACTTAGTGGTGTGTTTATAAGTTATTGGTTTTCTTTAAAAAGCTCCCTCAAGAGTTATACAAGCTTCAGGTCCTACAAAATCTGGACCCTTCCAGGTTCAAGTCAGAAGACGGAACCCATGGGATAATGGGAGACAGAGTTGGAAGAATCCATTTACTGTCCTCAAAGGACAAAAGGGTTCAGCAGAGGAGGCCAGAGGGGCAGAGAGAAGGCCTGTAGGCCAGACTGCTGCAGGGAGATAAAAAAGACTCCGTTGACGATGGGTCACTGAATTTGACTCTTCAAAGAAGTGGCTCATTTGAAAGTGCATACTTAGTACAGTGTGTGGGGGGGCCGGTTTGGGGAGGTGGGAGCTGCTGAAGAGAGGGAAGTGTGCAGTGGGTGCAGACCCTTCATCTGGCCAACCCTCCAGAAAAGAAAAGGAAAGGATACCATTCTGCTCCTCACTTGTGAAATTCTTCATTCAACTTTTGCCTTTGCAATCCATAATCCTTTGGGATTAATATTAACTTCCTGAGCATGGATATCTTTCTCTTTTATTACATTTCCCACTCCTTGAGGTTTTCTCTGGTCTTGGCTGGATCTACTCCTCCCGTATAATGTAAGCTTGGTCCAAGGCTAGTAAATGGGCTGGCATTAATTTTGTTTATTGCTTTTGTTATTTGCTTTGTTTTTGCTCTAATAGTTTCACTTTTTTCCATCCACATGGAGAAGGAGTTGTGGGAGTGCAGGGGTTGAAGACCTGGGGAGGAGAGACAGAAGTCATCTGGCACCAGAGACTGGAAAACTGTGGTCTGTTATCTGTTAACCAAGTCAAAGGTAAGGATGACTTCATCCCCACCCAGGGCGCCTCTCCACCCCTGCAGCTGATTTCCGACCGGCTGGTTTGCCGAGGAAAGGTTTTCTTTGACTGTGTTTCTCACTGCCTGGTTTCACAAATTATTTGGGCGGCGGGGGCGGGGGGGGGATGCGATTAAACTGTTCCCCCGTTTCTTCCTGTTAGTCTCTGGACAGCCTCCGTTCATGCTGTCTGACTTGCAGTGGATTTTTTTCTTTGCTTTGCTTAAATATAATGGAAAGATCCCTGCTACCATCATCACCGAGGAGAGTTTAAAAAAAAAAAAAAAAAAAAGTAAGAAACCTACAGGTGGCAGGACCCAGAGAAGAGGTGACTTTGGGCAGCTCCCGCTCAGCTGGGATTTGGCTTTAAGAGCTGGTACATTCCCCCGCTACAAAGCCTGCCTAGTACTCCAGGGAGAAACCAGCGTGGGGCAGAGGGTAGCCTGGCGCGCGCGCCTATGTGTGTGCGTGTGCGCGCGCGCCGAGGGTGTGCGTGCAGGAGTGTGCGTGTGCGCAGGGGAGGGTGGCGGGGAGGTTGCGGCAGAGGCAGCTTGGGGGAAAGCACTTGCAGGTTCGGAAGCGGCTTGGCGCCTCCCCTCGCTGGTTACACGAGGATACCTGGCTCTTCTTCACACTCGTACTTCGCTGTTTCCCGCCACCCCTACTTCCCTCGGGCGCCTTCGGGTGCGGGAGCAGCGTGCCCGCTGGCGTCTTCCAAGCTCCTGGGGCCCCCGATAGGTGAAGGCAAGCGCCGCGGCGCCGACGCTGGCGCTGGAGGGTGGGAGGAGGGAAGGGGCCGAGCAGGAAAGGGCGTGCTGCCCTTTGCGGCTGGCTGTGGGAGCGGGCTCGTCTGCAGCATTGTTACCTGGGGCAGCGGCTGAGCCCCGCCCCGCGTCGCCCTGCCCCCTCGCCGTCCCGAGCCGCCTTCTCAGGCTGCAGAGACCCGGCAGAGGCGTTGGCACTGGGAGCCTGCGGTGGGGATCCAGGAGCGCGCGGGGAGCGCGGGCCGCGGGTGAGTGGGAGCCGGGTGGCCGAGGCCGGGGCGACCGCCGCTCGGGGGGAACCGGGAGCTGGACACTCCCCGGCTCCAAAGGGCCAAGGGCAGGGATCAGCTTGGACCCCGGGCTGCGGCGCCAAGTCTCGGCTGCTTTCGAGTCTCCACGGGAAGGGCTGGGGAGGTTTGCGCGCTCCCTCCGCACCCACTCGGGCGACTTTGGTGCCTGCACTACCCAGACTGCAGAGGACAGCGATAGGTCTCCTGAGGCCAAGACGCGCGGCTCTGGACCCGCGTCCGGAGAACGAGCTAGGGCACGGGCCGCCTCGGGGCTGGACCAGGGTCGGCTAATGGAGCTTTAGCTGCTAAGATATTTGGATAAACCGCGCCGCCACTTGATCCCCGCCCGGTCCAAGAGCGCGCCACTGGCCAGCGGGGAGCCAGGACTTGCCGCTCCCGTGGGTGCGGGGTTGGCGAGGACCGCGTCGGGTGATGCGGACCGAGGACAGGGCGGCTCTTGCCCCTGCAAACTCGTCCTGGCCGTGCGAAGTTCAGATTGGAAGTTTCGCCGTCACATTGTCGAAGTTTGGGGAGGAAGCGGGTGGGCTGGTGGATGAGCTCCAGCAGCCACGGTGCCCCCAGCTCCGGGACTCCGGGCTCTCGGGTTTTATCCTCCGACCAAACACCAGGAGTCACCCCTCTACTTTTTTTTTTTTTTTTCCTTTTTGCCGGCTCTCCCTGGCTCCCATCTGCTGGCCCGCAGTGCGGCCGCGAGGCTTTCTCCTCCGCGCCCGGGATCCAGATCCCGGACGTGGGGGAGGTGTCGCCGCGAACGTTCAAGGATCCGGCAGATCCCAAGTCCGCGAACCAGGAGATCCCCTCTTTGGCTTCCAAGCACTGAGATAACCTTCCCTTGTTAGCCTCCGCAGCCCACCCGGCTTCTGGAGCTCCGTGCGGCCGCGGGTCCGAGGGGCGGGTAACCAAGGAACCGCACTGGGCTGGTGGGGGGGGGGGGGCGGACCCTAAGCCTGGGTCCTCCGGGCAAGGGGGCGGGGCGGGCGACCCCCCACCTCCCCCCTCCGACACGCCCAGACCCGCCCGCCTTAGGGGCCCGGGGAGGGGCGAGCGCCTGCTGTGGCAGCTCAGCTCCGTTGCGCTCCAGGACCGCGGGGCGCTCGGCGCTCGCGGGAGACGGAGGGTCCAGTCCTTACCCGGCGTTTGCCCTTTCGGCCCCGCCTGTTCCCGCACGGCCCGCGGCGGCCTCTCCGTGGAGCGCGCCCTCGTCCCGCCGCGGCAGCCGCAGCCGAGCCTGCGCGGCCGTGTGGGCGTCTATCTCGGCGGCGCACGGGCGCCCGCTCCCCCACCGCCTCTCCTGCCGCGGCGCAGATAAGGACGCGGCTGGGGGCTCGCGCGCGGCCGCCGGACCTCCCACTCGCCTCGCTCTTGGGGACCCGCGCGGACGCTGCGCCCCCGAGCCTTCTGTGCGGCCCATCCGGGGCCGTTTGGGTGAGTGGCTGGGGCGGGACCCAGGACCCGGGGCTTGGGGGCGGAAGGACGCGGCGGATCGCCGGACAGTGCTGTGACCTAGGAAAACTACTTGGCGTCCAGACTTCTTGAAAGCAATCGTGTCCCCCGGTACCCCCACGCCGAATTTCTTCAGGACCTTGGAGTCAGTTTTCAAACATCTGTTTGCACAGAAATTGCCCCCAGTGTTCGGCCGTCTGTGACCCCCTCAACTGACCCACAGCTGTCTTCCTGGAATGAGTGGCCGGCGCTTCCTTCCCTCTCTTTAGAGCATCCTCTGGCGCTCGTGCGCTCCCCCCACCTTGGTTTGGGGACCTTGATAGAAACAAAATGCACGTTCAGAAACCAGCGTTCTCTCTCTACTCTCCGGGTGTTGCGCTCGGGGGCATCCGTGAAGTGTTTATGTTATGCTGCGGCTTAAATACGCTGACTGGAAGCAGTCTGGGGTTCTCTCGCCGCGTGCAGTGCCAAGGAGGAGGGTTGGATGCTGCCGGCTCTGGTTCGACTGTGTGATTGACATTCTGGGTTTAACGATCAAGAAAGGTTTTGAAAGATAGGCGGTCGGGGAGGGGCTTTCCCCGGGGGAATTAGTGGAGGGCAAAAATTCCGTATTTCAGAATCGCCTGTACCCTCGCCTCCCTCCTTTGTCCGCTGTCTGCTTTCCAAACCGGGCTTGTTCTGCCCCCGTTTGTCGTCGGGAGGGTGTGGGCCAGGCCTTCCTGCCCCCACCTCATCTGTGACACAAGTCAGAAATGAAGGGGAAAGGTTTTCTGGAGGGTTTTCCTTGGCCTTCACTTTTGATTTTTGTTGACCTAGAGGGTGAGCGGGCAGCTGAGCCGTCAGGCCCCACTAACCGTCTTTCAGGAAAACCTGAGCTCTGAACGGACTTACAGGAGGAGCTTGCTTTCCTCCTAAATGTACTGAGAAAGGAAACGTACATATTCTCTTATCTTCCCTGCCACTCACTCTCTTCATGTTTCTAACACCATGAGCAAAGCGGTGCTGGCTGTTGGGCGAGAGGTCCTCTTTGAATTCCCTTAGGAACATTTGCATTCTAAGACTTATTTTGGCCAATCAGCTAAAGACTAGAGACATGGCCCCAGCATGTGAATTAAAAATTTACATAGTTCAGTGATGCTCTGTTGAGCTAAAACCTCTCTAGAGGGTTGGTCTCTCAGACACACCCCTGATGGCTCCTGTTTAGCACTGCGGGCTTGAAGAGTTCTCATCTTCAGAGCCTTACCGTGACAGCTCTGTTTTACTCAGGGCTGAACATTTGTCAGCCTTAGCAGCTGTCCTCCCTGCTGCTGAGGTCCCCAACCTGTAGGTGGGATGTTAAATACAAACCTGTCTCTGGCTGCCCTGGCAAGGTGGATGGGACCCTTGACATTTTCCAGACAGAGCCAAGATTAATTCCATTGTTCCTACTGGCAGTTGGCAGCTGTGAGAAGCAGCAAGCTTTTCAGGGCTACAGCATTACCTGTGGGCTAGCACACTTGGAGGGTATGCGTTTGCATCTTTGCTGGGAACTGTACCCTAGTAAAGGAAATGTTCTTTGTTTATCCTCCGTTTCAATCTGTTAGGAGACTGTGGAAAGGGTTAGAATGTCTGTCTGCACTCTCTTTTTCCTGTGCCTCTTTGACACTGGAAATCCTGCCCAAAGGAAAAGCCCTATCAAAGCCCTATTGAAGCCAGTAGTAAAAGCATTAGCATCTTAGCTAATCATTGCTGGAGAATTTATTCATTAGAAGCTGCTGGGGGCCTAGGACCCTTATTTGTTACCCTGGGAAAAAATGAGCCAGACAACATACCAGTAAAAGTGTTGTAAATTTCATTTTGTTCTTTGGACTTTTAAAAATAACATTCTTTCTCTAGATGGGGCTGTGGTTAGAATTATAGCCTTATAGCCAGTGCCTCACTAACACTTGTCACTTTTTACTTTGACAAGCCTTTATCTTGTACTTCTTGTGTGCAATGCGTGGTACTCAAAAAGACTGGCATCCTTTGGAGCTTTAGTGTCAGAAACTAGTGCTGGTTTGAGTGTAGAGCCTTTCTCACTCTCTCACACACACACTCCTTATTTGCTGTGTGAGTTTTAATGGCACATCTGTGGATAGACTTAACGCAGCACGGAGGGAGTCCCTGCTTTCTAGGATGGAGACTTTTTAAGGTTATCGCCATTCTTAACGGGAATAATCTGTAAACGAGTCAGCATATCTGCAGTTGGAGGTGAATTGGAGGATTAGCAACTCTTCAATACATGAGATGTTTTATGTACAGAAGTATTTTAAACTATGTAAGGGTAAACAGCCAAAATTACTTGTACAGTCTTGAAAAAAGAAGAGTTCAAATGTAACTATAAACTGTAATTGACAATGAGTCATTGCTTAAGGGGTGCCAGCTATGAAAACAGCCTAGTTATGCCCCTAATGGTAATTATGCAAACTCCTTTTAAAAGCCAGTTGCATCGCAAGTGAACTAGAAGTTAGCTTGGATAAATAATGTCGGTTTTACTTTCTAAAAAATTATGCAGCGGGGATGGCTGCACAGCACTGCAGATGTACTTAGTGTCACTGATACACAATTATAAATGGTTAAAATGGTAAAAAAAAAAAATCCAGTTAGCTGACAATACTGTCTCCTACACATGCATAGTTTTCAAAAGTTAAATTTTCATATTTCATAAAAACATTTGTGCTTGTTATTATTTATTTATTTATTTATTTGGCAGGGGGAGGGGCAGAGAGGGAATCTTAAGCAGGCTCCAACATGCCCAGCATGGAGCCCAACTCGGAGCCCAACTCGGGGGTCGATCTCACAGTCCTGAGATCATGACCTGAGCCAAAATCAAGAATCAGATGCTAAGTGACTGAGCCAAGCAGGCACCCATGTTCTTATAATTTAGAGATAGCATAATATATAATCACTGAGTTTTGAAGAAGGACAAAGCTAGTAACATAGAAAGCAAAGAATAGGACTATTAAAGGTATTTTTCTAGCAGCCAGGAGTAACTTAACATTTTATCCATGAACCCAATACATATTTTAAAGAAAATACAGTACCTGTGAAAGTGAAGAGAAATCATATGTACATATGACACTGGTTATTGTTAATAGTATCTTGGTACATGTATTAGCTCATTTATTCTTATGCAAACCAATGGAACAATATATTTTTATATTATAGATAAGGATGCTAAGACATAGGTTCAACGGCCTCCCTCACCTCAAACTGCACATCTAAGAAGGAGCAGAACCGAGATCTGAGGAAAAAACGGTCTATTTCTAGAGTCTCTGCTCTTATTCCCAAGGCAGTCCTGCCTTTTATACATGGTTCTGTGTAAAGCATTTCATAATATTTGAATTAGTGCTATCAGACAGTTTACACATTTTCCATTAACCCGTCCTTAAGTCTGAAGAAATGTAGTTGTTTTGACCTCTGTTTTCACATCAGGTCCATAACAACTCAGTGCCAAAAACAAACATTTAAAGGCCAGTAAAAACACAAGCCAGAAATATAACTCAGTGACTGTGTGGCTCAGGTATAGATGTGTGGCGGGTATTAATGCGAGCAGCATATCTTTGTGTGTGTGTGTTTTCTCTGCTGAGAGTGTCACAGAAGAAGCCAAAGAGGTTGGTGTGAAGTTCTGGTTGTTTCTGCAGAGTGGCTTAACTAGAATCTAAAGTGATAGCCATTGGCAGCAATGAGAGAGGTCATGGAATGGATCCCAGCCTCCTAGTTTTACAAAGGACAGAACGGAAGTCTAGGGAGGTGAAGTGACTTGTCTAAAATGTAAGCAGTAAAGTTTGATTTGAGCTACAACATTTAATCTTCACACCTAGTGTTCTTTTCTCTGTTTGTGGTGAGCAGGAACATGGTGGCCCTGACTCTGGGGGAAAGAGTTTGGTTGCTATTTTATCATTTCCAGATGCCCTGCCCCATCTCTGCAAGGCAGAGGATACCCTTTGACCAAGTGACTGGTAGGGAACATGTCCACACAGGAGAAAAGCAGGGTCGTCCACAACTACCTAATGCTTCAGCCATTTGGGTAATTCCCCTAGGGCTTGGGTATCCATTGCCTAAGGAAGAGAAGCCAGTTAGTGAACAAGTAGTTTATTCATAAAGTGAGCGATGCTTGCAGAACCTATAGCAGGTTCTCAATAAATACGTGTTTTATTGATGAATGGAAGGTTTCCAGGTTGGGTTTGTTGCTGCTGCTTTGGCAGCATTTCCAGGCAGTAAAATTTTGTCTGGTTCACATTTAGAAAAGTATTAGTCCCTTTTTATGCTCTTTTGGATGTGTTGCCTCTCATGGATTGTAATACCCAGCCGCCGCAGGAAGACCGGCGCTGGGCTCTGAAGGGAACTAGCTGGCATTCAGATGTTTTCTTGTACCAATTTAAGGTTGTTTTATCTTTGTAGGTTTGGAAGATGACACACAACCCTGTTGCCTTTTTCTCTGGCAGCCGACCAGTGAGTGAAAAAGTATGACACAAGTTTAATGTTTGTGTCTGCTTCCCTAAGGCCAAGAAATTATCTCCTTAGAAGGCAACAGTACTATGCATGTTATGAATTGTGTCTCCTTGGTCAGCGATAAAGAAAATGGGACGATCACCACGGCAGCTGGCTTCATGATCCGGGAAACAGCACCGCCGAGGCCTCCTCCTCCTCCTCCTCCTCCCCCCCCTCCACCTCCATCATGTCCCTATTCAGGGGAGGGCTTTCCTCCCTCTCCTCCCCCTCCCCCACCACCTCCACTCCCCGGGGGGCCTCCACTCCCACCTCCCCCTCCAGGACTACCCCCATCTTCTCACCTGAATGGCTATAGCCACCTTGGGAAGAAAAGGCGGATGAGAAGCTTTTTTTGGAAGACCATTCCAGAGGAGCAAGTACGTGGCAAAACCAACATCTGGACTTTGGCTGCCAGGCAGCAGCATCACTACCAAATTGACACAAAGACCATCGAGGAGCTCTTTGGACAGCAAGAAGACACTACTACCAAGTCTTCCCTTTCTAGGAGAGGAGGAGCCTTAAATTCATCCTTCAGGGAGGCTAGGGAAGAGGTAAGAATGGATTGGGTTGGGGCGGGGGTTGGTATAATCCTGCACACACTGCATTGTTTTGTGTTTGGAAGGGTGTGTACATTTCTAAACTTGCTAAATCACTGAGAAATAAGATAATGCAAGTACATGTGCTCTGGAAATGATAGAAAAGGCCTTATATGATGAGCTTGAGCTGACTAGCAGGAAAGTGTAAGAAGCGTGCATGCCACATCCTCCCAGACATCCCGGTGGATTATGACCTCAGGCTGAGAACATGCTATGTGGGGCCATCGTTCTTTGGCCTCTCAGCACTGCCCTGTCTCCAGCACATCTGCTGCGGTTTCCCCTGGTGGAGCAGTTCTGCCGAAGTCCACATTGTTAGTCTCTGTGGAAACAAAAACCCGAGTTCCTGAACTCCACAAACTGAGATTAACTGGAACTTTCTGAGACAGAATGCCCTTTGTTAAAGACACCCTTAACTAATATATGTCTTGAAGATTTTATCAGTATTTTTCCCTCTAATTTTCCTTCCCTAAGTGTTAGAAGGGAGCCTTCATTCCTCAGAGCTCTGGATTGAGCCGTGGCCATCGTGGAATAGAGATTTCCAGAGAGTTCGAAGCGTAAAGCTGGTTTTAGGTGGATTGCCTAAGAAACATTTCCAGTGAGCAGTAAATGCCTTACACTGAGAACAAAGTAAAGCTGGCAGGTTATAAGAAGTTCACCTCGAAAGCATGGCTTCAGGGCTGCCAATAACCATATATTCTGGAAACTGAGTCAAAACATGCATTTGAAAGTACTCTGTTTAGAAACAAAGTAAATTGAGAAACCTCTGCTTACTAGCAGCAGTACTAAGGAAAGAGATTGAGATGGAAAGGAAAGAATGTTGAACACCAAAAATGGAAAGTGCAGTGGAGGGGCCGGCAACAATGTATCATTTTTAAAATCTGTTCTACAGGAGCAGAGGCTATAGGTCAAAGATGGAGTGACTCGGGTAAGAGTGGGCAGGGCTCCAGGATGAAGTAGCACCCCTCTACATAATTGAATTCTCAAGCTGACGCTATTGACCTCTTTCCTCTGTCTGGCTCAGGAACAGGTTAACTTCTTTTCTCCCTGGGCTCACTTGGGGGGATTCACTTGAAATTGGTGATATAGTCCCCTATTGAGATAGCCAGGAGTCTACGAACTATAAAACGCAGAGAATGCTAGGATTAGAATTAAATGTGAACTGTGAAATAAATCTGAGAGGAAGTCTTGAGGACAGCTCCTCATCCCCTTGCCCGCTGAACTCCAACCTTCCCTGTTCTTCCCTTTCTGCAGAGCCCTTTTATTTCTTAGTGGATCCTTTCAGTATTGGACGGAGCAAGAAGTCACTTCCTTAGTACCCTGGCCTTTGCCCCAGCTTCCAGCAGAGACTCCTTGCTGTACCGTAGGGCATTTCTCACCATTGTTTCCTAGCTCTCCTTACTGAATTTTAAGAATTTGGAAGGAAGGGGCGTCTGGGTGGCTCAGTGGGTTAAAGCCTCTGCCTTCGGCTCAGGTCATGATCTCAGGGTCCTGGGATCGAGCCCCACATTAGGCTCTCTGCTTGGCAGGAAGCCTCCTTCCTCTTCTCTCTCTGCCTGCCTCTCTGCCTACTTGTGATCTCTGTCTGTCAAATAAATAAATAAAATCTTAAAAAAAAAAAAAAAAGAATTTGGAAGGAAAGAATGGATGGGTACAGCGGGAAATGGAGTGTACCTCTCAGGAAACCACCTGTAACAACCAGAAGGGGGTCTAGCTCACAATACTGCTGAGTGGGCAGCTACCAGGTTAGAATGCATGGCCTCCCTTATAAATTATTTTTATAATATAACATAATATATAATATAATATAATATATGATCTGATATGATGTAATATAAGTAAATTTATTTTGGAAAATGATAATTCCAGGGGCTGCTGGAACTCACAGCTTTAATTCATTTAAATTTAATTAATTTAATTTAATTTAATTCACAGCTTTAATTTAATTTTATCTGTTCTACAGATAAAAGCACTCAGGGAGGGAGGGAAGTAGCAGGGATAAAATACACATTACATTTACCATCTTAACTGCTTAAAAATGTGCTGTTCAGTGTCAGGAAGCTCATTGACATTGTGGTCCAACTGTCACCACCACGCCCCCACAGAACTCTTCCCATCTGGCAGAATTGCAGCTCTGTACCCGTTAAGTCCTGTCTCCTCATTCCCTCCTGAATTCAGCCCCACCAACCACCTTTCTGCTTTCTGTCTCTAAAAATTTAACCACTCTATGTGCCTTCTGTAAGTGGGATCATATAGTATTTGTTTCTTTGCAACTGGAACATTTCAGTTTGCATAATGTCATTAAGGTTCACCCGTGTAGTACGTGTCAGAATTTTAAGGCTGAGTGATATTCCTCTGTATATATACCACATTGTGTTGATCTTGTCATCCATTGATGGGTATGTGGGTCTCCACCTTTTGGCTATTGCGAATATGGTGCGATGAATATGGGTGTGTAACTGTTTTTTAACACTGGTAAGTCCTAATCTGAGAGAAGCTGCTAGAAGGAAAAATTAAACCACCATGACCGTGTGTCATAAGATAATCTAACTTTTCAACTCTTTAGAACTCAAGTAGGATGAGTAGTTTAGGTGGATGGATTTGAGTGTGTATTAGGCAATATCGCCACATAACAGAGGGTTATCTAGAATTATTTTTAATTTTTCATGCTATCCCCAACATGGTTAGAAGTATTATATATATAAAATATTTATAAATATGTTAATACTTATAAATAATTCATAAATAATTTTATATTGTATTTAATTTTAAAATATATATTAAAAATATAAATTAATAACTATATATGTGTATATATATATTTCGCAGTAAAAGAATACAGTACATGCTATTTTCTGCCCACCTTAGACTTTCTCCTAAGGAAATTACAACTCAGCAGAGTGATAGTTTCACAAGGTCCAGAGATAAGTTTCCCAATTTACTCAGAAGGAGTAAATGGAATCTAGGGTTGAAAGTACTAGTTCCCACTCCCTGTCTGCGTGGAGTGGAAAATACCCTAACTAGCATAACTAGCACGTTTGGCAGAGGGACCCCTCCTGAGCCTGGAAACACAGGCCATGATTTGGAGGTTCAAGCACCTCAGGGATCAGATAATGTCCCTTTGAAACATAATAACCTCCTGCAAAAATGGCCTGCCATTATGTGGTTGGCTTCTACTTGAAAGGGCTTATAAAGCATTACAAATAAGTTTCATTATATTCCAGACAAAGGAGTTGCTGGAAGATAAGGAAGAGCTGGGTTCAGGAATGGCTGAATTTAGGAAGAACAACACTCAAGAGAGTAAATTGGAACATTTAGTAATGGGGAGGGGAGGAAAGGTTATGAAATATTACTAACCTTGTGTTTTTGTTACCTAAAAATTAACCTGAGGAGGCTACAAATGTTAAAATAATAATTAAACTGTAATAAAATAATTAGAAATAACAAAACTATATTACTGGGGATAGTAATAACCCAATTCAGTTCAAACTCCACCTTCTTTGCCCGAGTTCACTGACCTCTTCCCTGAGATGTTTTCTGTCTGTCTGTCCCCACTGCTCCCAGCCCCTTCAGCATCGCTCACACTGGTCAGCTGGGTCTCATGTCTCCCACTGGAATCTACAGTGCTCTAAAGGAAGAAACAAGGTACCTGGGTGGCTCAGTCGGTTAAGCACCTGCCTTTGGCTCAGGTCATGATCCCAGGGTCCTTGGATTGAGTTCCACATCAAGCTCCCTGCTCGGTGGGGAGTCTGCTTCTCCCTCTACCCCTCCCCACTGCTTGTGCTCTCTTTCTCTCAAATAAAATTAAAAGAAAAAAAAAAAAGTGACAGTCTTAGCTAGTTGATATCCTCTGAAGAAAATTAAAGCTAGCTGAGCTGACAGAACTGAACCAAGGGACCAAAGGGAGTGTTGATCAGTATGTAGATCAATATGATCAAAAGCAGGATTGACAATACACAAGATGAACAAGGCCTGAGGATGTAGTATAAAACAAGGTAACTACAGCTGATAACACTGTGTTGGGTAATAGAAACTTGCTAAGAGAATAGAACTTAAATGTTCTCACTGAAAAGGAGGAACCAAAGATGACCGTGAGGTGGGGGGAGCGGGAGTCCTTTCGCCGTGTTTACATATATCAAATAAGCATGATGCACATCTTAAATATCTTACATTTTATTTGTTAATTATACCTCAATAAAAGTAAAATAAACAAGGAAAAAACCCACAAATGTTGGAATACATGAGATCATTCTAGATGCTGGCTATAGTAATTTTATAATTAAAATTAATATTACCTTATGAGAAATAACTAAAAGTCCTTATTAGGAGAAAAAAGCGAGGAAGGGAGGAGGGAAGGAAGATTGCTTTTTCTAATTTTCTGAACAGTAATAACTTATTCTCCCACTCCAATCTATTCTTTCTCAACTTTTGTGATGGTTTCAGTATGTTCCAGGATTCTGGGACATGCTCAATCCAGAACTATAGAACTAGATGAGTATTTGAAATACATTTGAAAGGAGGGGGAAAAAAAAGAAGCTTCAACTAGGTTTTTATCCCCACCCCGACGGCCCCCCAGCCTCGATTCAGGCTGGAACATTTCCCATTTGGCAGCCAACCAAAATGAAAAAGAAAATGAAAACAAAACAAAACAAAAACATCAAAAACCAAAAGCTATGTCTATATAAGAGGATCCAGGAAGATTTTTTTAAATTTTGCTTTTCCAAAATTGACATAGCCTTGAAATAACCACTACTTAGTGGTACTTAGAAAGGGAAGCCCTCTTTGACCTTTTGAAAGAAACGTGGCTTAACCATTTCTTCTGAGGACATCATGCTCAGTGAAATAAACCAGTCGCAGGAGGACAAATACCATATGATTCCCCGGGTGTGAAGTTTCCCAGAACAGTCAGACTCATAGAGATGGAAAGCAGAAAGGTGGTTGGCAAGGGCTGAAGGCAGGAGGGGGCGTTAGGACTTAATGGGTACAGAGCTGCAGTGCTGTAAAATGGGAAGAGTTCTGCGGGGTTGTGGTGGTGATGGCTGGACCACAATGTCAGTGCTCTTCCTGACACTGACCACTTAAAAATGGTGCAGGAGGAGGGCTCCTGGCTGGCTCAGTTGGTAGAGTATGCCGCTCCTGATCTCGGGGTCGTGAGTTCGAGCCCCACATTGGGGTAGAGATTACTTAAAAAAAATAAAAGTGGTTAAGGTGATAAATGTTTCATTTTTTTCCTTTTTTTTAACCACAACTAAAATACAAAAGCTGCTACTTCCTTGAAAGACTATGGGAGGCAATTTGTGTAGGGGATTGCTTGTGGATGAATGTTCCGGAATCATAGAAGAAAAGAGGGGTGCTTAAAGGGTTGCGGTGGAACCAATCAGAGCCCTGCCCAAGTGCTGTAGTCTCAGTGTTTCAGAGGGAGACCTGACAGCCCTGGTCAGCCGGGCCGTGTGTGGGGACACTGGTTCTCCAGCAGGGCCACCTCCCATCCTAGTGGGAAGTCCTCAGAACCATGTGAATGGGGCACAGGACGTTGTATTTTGTTCCCTTGTTCTCCCAGGCTGGCATGACTCTTCGGTGGTCCTTGACGGGAAAGCCTGTGAGCTCTGTAGTACTCGGGCTGTCCCTGATGTGACAGGCCCTGATTTCAGTGGGGGTCCTGCCTCCCTGTCCTGCGGTGTCCAGAAAAGAAGATTCTGGTCGATTGGAACTGGTGGGCAGGGAGGGAGCTGTGTTAAGCCATTCTTGTTCCTGAGGCTGTCTGTTGTGGCCTGTGCCACCAGCACGTGCACAGTCCAGTGCTCTGGGGGATTCCAGAACACCACCCAGTCCCACACACAGAGGTTCCTGAATTGCCCAGCTTTGAGCTGGCAAGCATTTGGGGAGTAAGATAAGCTAATTTGCATGTGAGGTGACAATCTACTTTAAAAGACTTTAACAAACACTTTTATAACACTGCCTTAGAAGGATCCAGTGTGACAGCCTGTGAGGAAGAATGAGCTTGCACGCTAGGCAAGTCAGAGGATGCCAGGAGAGAGCAGGACTGCCCCTGGAATGCTATCAGTTTTCCTGCTGTTTGGATGAGGCTCTGGGCTCTCTTTGCCCTAGAAGGTGCTCAGTGATGGCCAGCCCAGGCTATTCCTTAGGAGTATTGCTGAATTCTCTTAAAATATTTTTTTATAAGATTTTATTTATTTGTCAGAGAGAGCGAACACAAGCAGGGGGAGCAGCAGAGGGAGAGGGAGAAGCAGGCTCCCGGCTCAGCAAGGAGCCCAGTGCAGATGCAGGACTGACCTGAGCAGAAGGCAGACGCTCGACTGACTGAGCTACCTAGGTGTCCCTCTGTTAAACTGTTGGCCAGTTTCTGAAGCTTTGCTTCAAGTGGTGGAGGTAGCCACTGCCCCAGGCTGTAGCTGCTACCCCGAATCAAGGGGCACTCGTGATGGCAGCTCCTGGAGGCTGTCTCAGCTGTGAGAATAGGATTTCTATCCATCATCTCCCACATACAGCTCTGGAGTTGCCAGGGGACTTGGCCAGGCCCTAGGGGTGGCTTTCTTTAGATCTGCCCCCATTCCTGGAGTGGGTACCACTCGGGGAGGTGGGGGGAAGCCTGGCCCCTTCTCTCTATTCCTAGTGATATTCAAACTCACAGGAACTAGAGTGAGAAGGAACCTGAGAGACCCAGACTAGCATTTCAGTCCTCGTGTTGCTTTGGGAAAGGGATAACGTGACATCTCTGCGGCTTGGTTTCCTTATCTGTCAAATAGGAGTAAAAAGAATAATTTCTCCATCCCTTTTCCAGGAGTAGGAGCTGTGAACCTAGGTTGGGGGCATGGAGTGTCGGGGTCAGGGGTGGGGCGTGGAGCTGGGGGCCGGGGAGGGTGCTGCCATCCAGGGTTAAATAGAGCAAGAGGTGGTGATTTAATGAGAGAAATAAGAAAGAAGTTTTTTCCTCATTCTGGGTAGAGGTGAGTGCCGAGGGAGTCCTGTGGGTACAAATACTACTATATCAGTATACGTGTTCTTATTTGTAGCTTTTTAATTGATGGATTATAATATACACTTGTTTTCTGTCGTACTAAATTTAGATTCCTCTGTTTTGTATGCGCTTTCCCCTTTAAAGGGTGTTATGTTTGACAGGTTTTATTCTCTGCCCCTCTTCTCCCCTCCTTTCACACTGAGCTTGAACTGCTGTCCTGGGTAGGTTTCCCATAAGGAGCCTGCCCTGTGCGCCTGGGAGTTTATTTTATGGCTGGTAGGTGATTGCAAGAACATGAAATAAACCCCCAGGATAGTAAATAATGTGATTGTTTAAGATCAGCCTTCAAAAGAAGGCAGCCACACTCCCGTAAAAATTTAACCTTATAGCCAGGAAGTGCCATTAAATTTGGTTAACAGTTCTCGCTGCTGCTTAGAAACTTACAAGCAGACCTAGAGAACAGGAATTTAATCTGAAACCTGATTCGCTTTTGTTCACAAATGAATCACATACATTTGGAAAGGAAGAGAATCATAACAACATTCCTGTTTTAGCTAGTCTCCCTTTACCAAAAAACAGTTGGAAAAAAAAAAAGCAACAGTTTTAAGCAGTGTTAAGGTGATCTTTTCCTCCATGTATCTTGGATGTTCCCTTCCAGAGAAAGAAATGGCTTCTGTATGAATGTTTATGTATGTATGTATGTATATATGTATGTATAAAGATTTTTATTTATTTATTTTAAAGATTTTATTTAAGAGAGAGCGAGAGCACAAAGGAGGTGAGGGGTAGAGGGAGAAGCAGACTCCCTGCTGAACAGAGAGCCTGATGCGGGCTTGATCCCGGGACTCCTGGGCTTTTGGACTCTTGGACCCCGGGATCATGACCTGAGCTGAAGGTAGACACTTAATCAGCTGAGCCACCCAGATGCCCCGGCTTCTGTTTTTAATAACAACATCCTCCCCACCCCCTGCTGAACAAAGTGTCTGTCTAATTTCTAGTCTGATAAAATGCTGCCCAATTTTTCATTTTGAACAGCTAAAACCTATGGTAGCTCAAATCCGGTT
Organism: Mustela nigripes; assembly: GCF_022355385.1. Taxonomy (NCBI): domain Eukaryota; kingdom Metazoa; phylum Chordata; class Mammalia; order Carnivora; family Mustelidae; genus Mustela; species Mustela nigripes. Next base: position 131,372,362 of record NC_081557.1, read on the forward strand.
TCAACAGTAAATTCGAATGGCACCATATTTCATTAAGTCGAAGATGCTGTGCATTGTCAGACACATCCTGATTCCAGTGATGTTAATATGCATTGTTAGACTTGGTGAAATACAGCACAACAATTTTCCTTTTTAAATTCTGAGTAAATAAAACGTAGAAGACTTTTTTACCTTCCCCAAAGGACAATATATGAAGGGCACATATTCTTTCTCAATGAAAAGAAATATATCTTTTAGAAAAAAAATTAATTTTATTACATTTCTTAAAATAACAATACTGGTTCTTCTATACCCCTAAAGCAGGGTTTGGAACTCTACAGTTGCTTGAGTTATTTTTTGCTTTCTTAGTTCAAATCTCATATGATCTGACTATGCTAACACAGCTGTTTTTCAAATTTGAGCTTTTAAATGAAGTCTATATTATTCTAAGAGGAAATAGCTAAATTTAAACAATTTTAATATACATTGTTCACTAATAATTATATAAGATAAGGGGCGCCTCAGTGGTTCAGTCAGTTAAGTGTCTGACTCTCAGTTTCAGCTCAGGTCATGATCTCAGGGTCCTGAGATCGAGCCCTGAGCAGGCTCTGCACTGAACATGGAGCCTTCTTAGGATTCTCTCTCTCCCCCCCTGCCCCTCCCCTAGCTTGTGCACACACACCTTCTCACTTTCTTTCAAAAAAAAAAAAAAAAAAGTTAGGCAAGATTAAAATAGATATGTATAGTTAACGAAATAGATCATTGCAGGAAGTTTGGGGAGATGATAATATTTTAAGATTTGCAAAACTGTGTTAGGTGTGCCGATTAATAACCAGATTTACACACTGGAAGTTATTCTTTCATAATTAGTGTTGTATTTTGATAGGTTTTACTTCTCTTCTTCCCTCCGAAGTCTTCTCATTTGTAATAGTCTTCTGTATGTCTGTTCTTTTCCAGATTACGGTCTTGGATGCAAAACGGAGCATGAATATTGGGATATTTCTTAAGCAATTTAAGAAGTAAGGTTTTTGCACACATTTGCAACTTTAGGCATATCCCTGGTGTCAGCATCAGTCTGTGGGTGTGGCCAAGCTGAAAATTCAGCTTCTAAGATGAGCGAAGTTCATTCCTCATACCTGCCTACCCTCCTTCAACACACGGCGTGATGAGTGCGCCAGTGCCTGTCGCTCTCTGCTCTTTTCCTGCATGGGAGCATAACCTAGTGGCTTGAAGTACAGGCAGAGCTGCCTGAGGGCATCTGTTCAAGCCTGTCGTGCCGGGGAATTTATGAGTTCATCTATAGTGTTGCCCCTCATCGGAGGCTGGACTGGTCAGAAGACAGTGGTGAAATGCCAGTGTTCTAAAGTGGAGAGGAGAGGCTCGCCAGGGTTCCACACCAAAGGGGATTGCTTTTCTTCTCCCAGAGAAGACTCCTATGGTTTGCTGCCACTTTCCGCTTTTCTGGGATGCCCAAGGGTCAGCTTCTGGGTGTAGGGGCCTCTGGGCTGTGTGTCGGGACCCCCGCTTTCCCTGGCATTGAGTCTCCTGTGATTGCTGACACAGGACGTCCCTCCGACTGGGAAGAAGGCAGGATGGGCAAAGGGTCAAGGTGATTTGTTTTAGTTTCCACTGACTTGTGTTTCTTTCGCACTCCAACAGACATGAAATGGAATCTAATTAATTACCTTTTCCAGGTCTCCTCAGTCCATCGTAGAAGATATTCATCAGGGAAAGAGTGAGCATTATGGATCAGAGACCTTGCGAGAATTTCTTAAGCTTTTGCCGGAGTCAGAGGAGGTGAGGAATTTGGCACAGGAGTTTTAGATGGTAGGAGTGATGATCAAAGCTCAGTATTTTTCAGAGTGTCAGAACTCAATCTGGGAGGGGCCCTCTGCTACCTAGAGCCAGAGTCTTCTCATATCCAAGTAATAAAAAGTGACTTAGCAGAGAGAGCATAAATTGTGGAGTTAGGGAACAGATGTCCCCTTGCTTGGGCAAATTTCCCAACTCTGCTGAACTTAGTGTTTGCACCTGTACAGTGAGGGTTTGCTAGGATGCCGAACCCTTAGTTATACATCGGGCATGGTACCGGGCACAAGGGACCAAAATTAAATTTGGTTTCCTTTTCCATCACCAATGACAGTTTTTGCTGAGGCCGTATCTAGGTTATTTTATAAATATGTCTACCTTATACACACAAAAATAAAAGGAAATCACTTTTGGATAAAGATGCTTTAAAATTTTGGAGAAGTAGGTAAACTGCTAAGAAATGTTGTCTCTGTAATTGACTTAAAGGGGGAAATTGCTGTGATAGCGGTTTAGTACTGCAGTATAAAGTTAATCATCTTTTTGGGAGGACTGAATTAACTGAGCCGTTGAATGGTTGGAAACTTTGTAAAATCTTACAAAATTGTAATACTGCCTTTTATTTCTAAAAACGGGAACCCTGAAAATTTTTAGTAAGAAATGACATGAATATATGTGCTTGCAAACATTTAAATAATGTAAAATCTTACAAAGTAAAAAGTTTAAGTTACCCTTTTACCCACACTGCTGGTTCTTCTCTTCCCCATCCCACTCTTCTTCCCACACATAATTTATGGCATTTGACTTTAGTGCCATAAATAACAAGAGGAGTATATATCTGTACTTCTTCTACATCAATCTGTGATAAACTTGCAAAGCCAACTCAAGGGTCATACTAGGTAACTGAGGATTCTAGGTGTATTTGATAATCTGAACCTCTCTCTCTCTGTCAGCTTTTCTGTTTGCAAATTAAGTGTAATTTACCTAAGTCAAGATTAATTACCAGCATTTATTAATGACCATAAAGGGTCTTGAAGTCTTGAGGGAAAGGTATGTTAAATCATAATTTACCTTGGATCTTATACACTGAACAGCCCTTAGTCTTTTTTAATGTACAGAATGAGAGTTTCAGAGTTCTTTAATTAGGATAGCTAGGGTTTAATTAATTTGGATTTTAAAAAGACAGTTGTTCTTGAAATCTTACTCCCCTTTCGGCTTTTTTCGTGCCTCCTCCTTAGGACTTGGTGCTGTGCTTACTCCTGCCTGACCTCATGCCTTATTTCAGTGAGGGTCACATTTGAGAGCGCGTGTAGACATGTTCCAAAAAGCTCTAAATTTCTAACGAAAGGGACATTGGGCGGGGTTGGGGGAGGCTGCCAGCTTCGTGCCGCAGTGAAGAGGTGGGAGATTAAGTACAGGTTTTCCTAATACCTTCATTTCTAATTTTAAATTCAGGGGTGATTAGAGAATGCAAAGGCTGCAGAGGCCTCGGGGATTTTTCAAAGAAGCAACTTAGCTGCCAAGCCTCCATGTTGTTGAGCTGGAGGGGTGGCGCATAATTCAAGGGGGGCTGTTAATGGTAAGACGACTGAAACCCACCCGAGTGCTGCATTCGCTCCCCACCAGTTAGCCAGCCCCGGAGACAACGTCCTGCTGGGATGAGACAGAGCCCTGAGACTGCCACCAAGCCAGAGGCAGCTGCTTCTCCTGTCCCCCTCTCCTGCTTCAGGGTCTTTTTTTTTTTTTTTAGAGAGAGAGGTGAAGGGCAGAGAGAATTTTTTTTTTTTTTTTTAAGATTTTATTTATTTATTTGACAGAGAGAGATTACAAGTAGGCAGAGAGAGAGAGAGAGGAGGAAGCAGGCTCCCTGCTGAGCAGAGGGCCCGATGCAGGACTCGATCCCAGGACCCTGAGATCGTGACCTGAGCCGAAGGCAGCGGCTTAACCCACTGAGCCACCCAGGCGCCCGAGAGAATCTTTTTTTAAAAAAATATTTTATTTATTTATTTGACAGAGAGAGAGAGATCACAAGTAGGCAGAGAGGCAGGCAGAGAGAGAGGGGGGAAGCAGGCTCCCCGCTGAGCAGAGAGCCCCCTGTGGGGCTTGATCCCAGGACCCTGAGATCATGACCTGAGCCGAAGGCAGAGGCTTAACCTACTGAGCCACCCAGGTGCCCCCTGCAGGGTCATCCTTAGCCTGAATACCGGACAGGCTTGGTCACACTTCTTGTTTACATTACCGACTCTGGGCTTCAGCTCACCACGCCCTCCACACTCAGCTGGGAGCTTCCTTCAGCGGGAACACCCTGGCCATCTCCAGGGCTTCTTGGCGCCCCTCCCTCAACCACTGTGGGGATCTGCGAGGGCGTCTCTGTGCCTGTGGAAGCCACCTTCTGACAGATGCCTGCTGCGGGGACCCACTGGCCTCACTCTGAGTGCCGCGTGGTCCCCAGAGCCACCTGGACCAAGGCCAACCCCCAAGTCTAGGGTAGAGGGTGGAGGATAGGGATGGGGCCAAGGGGGAACCAGGGCCAAGTGAGAGAGGCTTAGGAATGTGGCAGAAATATGTTAATAAGTGCACCAGTGTCTGCATAACCACATGTCGCTAAGCTTGGGGTGTCATGTTCTGTGCTCATTTTTCGCACGGGAAGGGACTGAACATTGACGGAGCATGTGTGTCCCTGTGTTCCAGGCACTGGGCAGGGCAGAATGCAGTCGGGCAAGATAATGGGATCAAGTGTGTAGTCTGGTGTGCCTGGCACGTAGAAGGTCACTCCGTTGCAGCTCTGATGATCTGGGGTGCCTTTGCCACTGAATCTTCTCAGCCACATTGTCAGGCAGTCCTCAGGGTACAGATGGGAAACTGAGGCTCACGCAGCTTCGCTGGAACTCCGCTCCTGTGGCCCATACTCAACAGGCCAGAGGGGAAAGTGGATTTGCACGTGATTCATCTGACCCCAGCCCGGTTCCTTCTGCGGCACTCCGCCGCATCCCTTTGAGGAAGGAAGGGCAAAGGTTCTCACAACCCCACCCCGCACCACCGGGGGCCTCCCTCCAGCCCTTTCATCGCCCCTGCTCCAGAGCGAGCAGCGGGCGAGTGTCGCTTGAGCGATACTGTCATCTTATCAGCATGTTGAAAAATATGAGCGGAAACAGCCCTTTTCAGTCGTGCATTCTCAGCTGACAAGCCAGAAGAAGGTTAATTTGTTTTCAGGATTTCTCTGCCCTTCCCCACAGATCTTTTATCGGGCATGGTTTTTTTTTTTGTTTTTTTGTTTTTTTTCATTTTGCTCTACATGTTTGCACGGTTAAAACTTGGAGAGGAAGAAGGCAGGCCCAGAAATAAAAGCCCTGGGAGGGGGTTCTTTGCCCTGAAAAGTATTCCTGTGGGCAGAGAGGGGACAAGGGCGAGGCTGGTGCAGGAGCGGGGTGGATGGTCGGAAGGGAGCCCAGGTGCAGCCGGGGAGTCCTTCCCTCCCTTGGGGGTGGGGCCCCACTCCTGTGTCACTTTCAGCGACCGACCGAGGGCTGGCTGGAAGGGGGTAGAAACTTCCTGTTGTCTCAGGCAGCAGGTTGGTTGCCTCCTCTGACATTTTTATCCTCTCCTCCCAACCTTCTATACCAACTCTGCCTCTTGTTGGGGAGAAGGACAGGGAGGAAACCCCAGGGTATTCTCTTGGGTGAACCTTTTGGTGGGAAATCTTGCTATTTCGAGATCGTGCGAGTGGAATTAGATGGGATGAAGGTGGTCTGTCCTTGGGAATGTGTGCGTCTTAAGGAGCATGCTTTCTGCTGTTAGGACAGACACTGGGCACAGCCAGGTCATAGCGAGAGTCCCTTGGCTCAGCCAACAAAATTATGCCTAACAATGTGTGATAAATGCTTTTTGATGATGACGAGAATGTACAATAATTATAGGGTTTGTTCACCTCTCTTTTTTACCTCCCTACCACTGTGAAGGTACAGTAATCCCTCTTAATGAACGAGTCTCATTTTGAAATGGAATTAACGACTGTGTACATGGCATTTAAATTAAATACTATCTTTCCATCACCATGCTCTTGAAATCCATAAACATTTTCAGCTCTTTCTGTAAGTGAAGGAGATTAATCATTGTTCAGTTACAGCTTGAGCACATGTTTAATAGAAATACCTACCAGGTTTATTTAATGTGACCTATTCTATATGCTTTAGACAGAAAATTGTGCTCTTTTCAGAAGCTTTGCACATGCTGAGTTGATGGTCTTAGAAAAGGGACAACCTCACTCTGCCCCTTTCCATATATAGTGAATTGCTAAACTCTAGTTCAGAAAGGATCAGGACCTCCTACGGTTTTCTCCATTCAGCTGCTAGGTACTGACTTGAGTTTAGTTCAACCAGAAATTCCATCTGCCCCTAAGTCAAATAAGCCTAAAAATGGGAAATTCAGTTTGGGGCCCTAACAGTAGAAGAAGTAATGCCGTTCTACCAATGGCTGTTTTCTGCCCATTTTTTAAAAAATGTAGTCTTAAGCATCAGACTTAAGTCTAGGGTGTCCATTGGTCCCGTGACATTTTGTATTTTCAGATTGTTGAGGTAGACACTTCAGTTTGTGGATCTTTGCAAATACTCCCTGCTCTGTGTTTTGGAGCTGTCATTTCCTATTTCTCAAGACACTGAAAAGGCATGTTATTTTTATGGGCACCCGCCATGATCCCAGGGATGGAAGAGAGTGAGCTTTAAAAGACTAATGAAAGATGGTGAGTGCTCATTGACAACAGTTAGCTGCAGAGGTGGGCTGTCTACTTTACTCGTAGTCCCAAGGTTCAATTTACCGTAAAGTATTCTTGTTGCAAGACGCTCTACGACAGTTGCAAGTAGTAGAAAAGTTCCCACCACCGGGCTGGTCCCGTTCTCCACGTGGTGGAGGTGCTGATTTGCTCTGATGCAGCGTGAGAACTTTCTCTTTGCTTCCATCCCCCACTGCTAGCTGTTCGGCTGTATTCCTGGGTCAGAACTCTTGTTTCTCTTTGCTGCGGTTAAAAGGATAACGTTGAGTTGAGTTGAATTTTTTACAAGAGTAATCCATGTTCATACAGACATTTTAGGACACAAAAATGAGCAGCAGAAGAAAAATAATAAACCTGTCACCTTGTGTAGGTAGGGGGAGGACATTCTAGTCTTTCCCCCCACACCTGTGGTGTGTGTATGGAGAACGGGGGTCGCGGTGGGTGCCTCTTGTAAAATTTCTAGAAATGGGATCTGAATGTACCTTGCTTTATTTCCTGGTCATTTTCAAAGGGGAGGTCTTGACATTGACCCCTCAGCTGCTTAAGCCCTGTTCCTTTTTCTCTTCCCACTGGACAGCCTGTGTGTTCTTGCAGCCGCTTGGTGTGAGGCTGTTCTGTGTGGAGGGGGGATTTGGCCACAGAAAGGTCTGTTAGCCCTCCCCCAGTCCGAGTACTTTATATCCAAAATATCCAAAATATTGAGATTTTTTTTCATTAGGGACCTAGAGGACCTAGTGTCCTCCTCCTCCTCCCAGTGATCTCCTTTCCAGATTGTAACTTACAGAACATTTCCATCCTTAGAACTGACCCTTCCCTTGAGGACTCCTATGTCTCTGATTCTCCAGACAGTCTGAGGTTATTTATACCCACACACATGGCACAGCTCTTCTTCTCATTTGTCTGGTTTCTCTTTCAAAAAAACATAGTCCTTGTGATTATTTCCTTTTCTGTCTTTTCTTGGGTCTACATTTTTATTAATTTGAATTTAGTCCTGAAATCTTACTTTCTTACAGGGATTCTAAGATGAAATTTAAAATAATGTTACATTTTAATCACAAGTTATTTTCTTTTTCTCTATTCTCTGTTTATCTTTTAGATAAAGAAATTGAAAACATTTAGTGGAGATGTGTCCAAGCTGTCCCTGGCGGACTCCTTTCTGCACTACTTGATTCAGGTGCCAAAGTAAGGATTGTCCATCACCGTTCCTCACAGAGAAAGGGTTTAAAATCAGTGACATCAAATGCAACAGTTTTACTTTTTTTTTTTTCCAAGACTTTATTTATTTATTGGATAGAGGGAGACACAGCAAGAGAGCAAACACAAGCAGGGGGAGGAGGAGAGGGGTAGGCAGGCTTCCCGCTGAGCAGGGAGTCCGATGCGGGGCTCGATCTCAGGACCCTGGGATCGTGACCTGAGCTGAAGGCAGACACTTAACCCACTGAGCCATCCAGGTGCCCCTACAGTTTTACTTTTTATGTTTCAGCTATTCACTTCGGATTGAAGCCATGGTGCTAAAGAAAGAATTTTTACCTTCGTGTTCTTCTCTATACACAGACATAACAATTCTAAGAACCGCAACTAAAGGTAAGTGACCACGTGAGGCTTCATGTAATTTGTTTTTATTAATTTTGGTGGGAGCACTTTATTTTAGTTTTTATTCTTTTTAGTACGCTTTCTTCTCCTGATTTTTAAAATCAATTTCTTTCTTTTTTTTTTTTTTTTAAAGATTTTATTTATTTATTTGATATAGAGAGAGAGATCACAAGTACACAGAGAGGCAGGCAGAGAGAGAGCGGGAAGGAGGCTCCCTGCTGAGCAGAGAGCCTGACGTGGGGCTTGATCCCAGGACCTTGAGATCATGACCCAAGCCGAAGGCAGAGGCTTTAACCCACTGAGCCACCCAGGCTCTCCTGAAATCATTTTATTTCTTATTAAAATAAATTTTTTTAAAGATTTTATTTATTTATTTGACAGAGAGAGATCACAAGCACGCAGAGAGGCAGAGAGAGGAGGAAGCAGGCTCCCTGCTGAGCAGAGAGCCGGATGCAGGACTTGAACCCAGGACCCTGAGACCAAGACCTGAGCCGAAGGCAGCTGCTTAGCCCATTGAGCCACCCAGGCGCCCCTAAAATCAGTTTATTTTTTAATGCCAGTGTAGTTCACACACAGTGCTCTCTCAGTCTCAGGTGTACGATGCAGTGATTCAGCAGTTGCCCCCGGCACTCGGTGCTCATCACGAGAAGTGTACTCTCCATCCCCTTCACCTCTCTGCCCCATCTCCCATCCCCCACCCACCTCGCCCCTTGACCACCAATTTGTTCTTTAGAGTCCAGTCTGGTTTTTTGGTCTGTCTTTTTTCTTTGTTTTTGTTTCTTAAATTCTACGTATGGGCAAAATCATAGAATTTGTCTTTCTCTGACTGACTTATTTTTCTCAGCATTATACCATCTAGATCCCCCCATATCGCTGCAAGTGGCAAGGTTTCATTCTTTTCTGATGGCTGAGTATGATTCCACTGTGTATATACACCACCTCTTCTTTACCCATCCATCCATTGATGGACACTTGGGCTGCTTCCGTAATTTGGCTACTGTAAATAATGCCCCAGTAAACATAGGGCTGCATGTATCCCTTTGAGTTAGTGTTTTCATATTTTGGAGGTAAATACCCAGCAGTGGAATTACTGGATCGTGTGGTCATTCTATTTTGAATTTTTTGAGAAACCTCCATACTGTTTTCCATGGTGGCCGCAGCGGTCTGGTAGCATGTTCTTTTTAAAAAAAAAAACTGTTGAGTTGAAATGAAAAATGTGAAATCCTAATTCTGCTACACCCTAAAAAGGGAAATGAGATTATTACGTGGGATGACAGACAGTTAAGGCTTATTTCCATTTACTTTCCTCCCTAATTAATTAATTGATTAATTGACCAATCCATTAATTAGCATAGTAACCTCCCATAAAAGAAGATTTCTTTCATCCCCAGCTTCAGAGTAAACCTTGCTGGTTGTAGCTAGCTCTTGTTCCTCTCCCAGGTCAGCTTTCCTTGTGCATGCTGTGTGTGTGTGTGTGTGTGTGTGTGTGTGTGTGTGTGTGGTGTGTGTGTGTGTGTGTGTGTGTGTGTGTGTGTGCGCGCGCACTCAGGCACGCACAAACCCTGGGCACTTAGGCCGGCTGCATCCTCCCTCATCCTCTGGCCTCTGGTGTCCAGGCCTGCTTTTTCAGCAGCATTCCTCCTTTCCTCCTGACTCCTCCTGGGCGTCTCCAGTGCGCCCTTCTGCAGGTTCCTGATGGTTCTGCTCTGTGTCTTTTCCCACCTGCTTCCCCTCAAGTCTCTAACTCCTGGTGGGCTGTTTGTGTTTGAGAGGGGTGAGTGGGTCGTTTCCATTTCTTTGAGAGACTTGCCGGCCCAGGTAGACTCCTTGGAATTGCTCTCTTGCCTCCCTCCAAAGCAATGGGGTTTTGCCCTCAGGCATGTATGGCGCTGAGCAAGCAGGCCTAGCCCAGTTGTGGGCACCCCTCATCTCCACGGCAGTGTCTCCGGTGCTCCCCATCCCTCACATCCTTCCGGGTTCCACGTCCAGGGCCAGCCCGATTTCCTCTGGGTTGTTTTCTGGATTTCTAGGCATTGTAGAGCTGTTGATTCCTACTTGATTTTCCTGTTCCGTTGCTCTGGCCCATAGTGAGATAAAGTTTTGCTCTTCAGCCCCATCGTATTTTCTTCCGTTTTAGAGAGGAGTCTCAGAATTCAGGGCGAGGGTTCTTCTTTCCATAGGGCGGCCTATTAAAATTTCTTCCCACGCACACCAGGGCTGTTGCAGCAACTTTGGAAGGGCCGTTCCTCCTGTTCACATCGAGATGGAATAGTTCTTGTAGTGAGCCATGCAAATTTGTGGGCACGGCAGAAACATTTCTTATCTGGTTAACCTTCAGATACTGGCCTTCTTAGATAACGTAATATAGGCAGTGATCCAAGTGTAATTTTTTGAAAGTAATACCACACGTAATGGAGAATATGAAGTCAACAAAATCATAGATAGCTTTTTATTATCTATATATACTGTAATTTTAAGAATCGTCAAACTTTGCTTTTAGCTTTTGACATACATTAATAATTTTTAATAATGTTAATTTGCATAGATGTGTGTACAAAAGCTGCTATGTTTAAAGAACTAATCTAAAGATCTATTACAATGAAAGCTCCTTTATAGACCTTAAGCCAATCCAAATGAAATTTGTAGATTTGAATAAAGTGGACTGAGTCTCTGGGTGCCTGGCCCCTAAGGGTAGATGACTTTGCAAGTCATTTACATGTCATCCCAGCCTGTTTATTTTTTTTATCTCCTCATAGCTCGTGGACTAAGCAAAATGTTGCTCTCTGTTAGTTTCCATCTTCTATAAATATAATCTTGAAGGCTAGTGGATAGAAAGGAAAAAAAAAAAGAATTGCTAAGAAAGAGGTTGTTCCTATAACACAGTGCTCTGCTTTTCATAAGGCCTTTGCATTTTCCATGCCTTGAAGATGTTCCTTATTGAAGTGTTTTGTGATACACTGAAGCATCATATCTATCAATTCCCAGTTAAAGACTAGGACACGGATTGCCAGTAGCAAATGACGCATTAGATACACCACAGAATGTGCGGCTTGATTTGTTTTTTCCGGTCTTAATACGTGGTTTAGGGTCAGAGCTTGCTTCAGGCCCTCTTGAACTTGGCTGTGGTGGCTCTCTTTGTGCACTGAAGCTCAAGGTCCTGTGGTGTGTTCTTTTTTGACAGAGCTGATGCTGTGTGAGGAGCTACATTCAATATTACACTTGGTGCTACAGGCAGGGAACATCATGAATGCAGTAAGTAAAATTAAAAAAAAATAAGATGTTGTGATTCTAAGTTTATTTGCCCGTCTGAAGATATGCGTATATATTTTTTCTTCTGATTTGTCTTCTTTAGGGAGGGTATGCTGGCAATGCAGTAGGATTTAAACTGTCTTCTTTGCTCAAATTGGCAGACACAAAAGCAAATAAACCTGGGATGAATCTTCTGCACTTTGTTGCACAGGTATGGGGAAGTGGGAATTCAGAGAGAGAGAGAGAATGAATGTGAGTCCTCGCTGGGGAGTTTTTTCCCAGGTATTAGGTGGCATCCCACAGAGACAGGAGAGGACCAGGGGGGCTCCATGAAGGTTCTATTTGCAGAAGCACCCTGCAACTTCCTGAGCTGAGCTGACCAATGCCTGGGGGTGTAGGCTAGGAGGGAAGTAGAGAGGTTGGGGAGAGGCAGGGTCAGGGTTGGTGAGTCAGGGTTGGTGAGGCCCGATTAGGAAGGATCCACGTCCTAAATACTGAGGAATCTGGATTCATGCGTTAGCAGTGGGGAGCCATTGGAAGTCGGAGCCCAGCATAATGGCCTGGCCAGGTTGGCTTTGTTTTTCAGAAAATAAGGCACTGTGGGGGATAGGCTAGAGTGGAGAGAGAACTGGAAATGGGGCCCCTCTTGGCAGAAGGTGGCTCTCTGATGGTTTGGAGAGAGAGAGCTGAGTCTTGGAGTCTCGGCCACAGGGACGGAGGGCAGAGGCCTGGGTGCTGAGACATTCCCAGCGTTGGGCTGACTAGATTTGTGGCTGGTTATGTGTAGAGAGTGAGGGAGCCCAGAACAGTGAAAAGGATCGCTTCCGTTTGTTCCCCTTTGTGAACTCTGAGGCGGGCTACCTTGTGACAAGCATGCGCTTGGTGTCCTCACCCTGGCTGTCACCTCCGATTCTGGCTGGGGCTCTGGGATACCAAAACAACCAGTTACAAAGTGAAAAAGTCTGTCTGTTGTTACATTATCTCAAATTACGAATTGTACCACTTTTGTTTTTCCTTCATTGGATCGTCTTTGTTGTTTTGATAGCCATCACGTAGATGTAGCTGTAAGCTAGGGAGGAAGCTGGGCCGGCTTCCAGTGTGAGCTTCAGGACAGGACAGAACTGGGATTTTGATTTGTCTTTTGTTAGCTGTCCTTCCTCAGACAAGTTCCTTAAACGTTAAGACCCTCAATTTCTTCCTCTAATCATGGGGCTAGTGATCCTTCCAAACAGGTAACCAAGAGGGCTGAAGGGGATAATTCCATAAACTGCTTGCTTTAGTGTTCGGCCCCTAGTACGTGCTCCATAAATAACACACGTAATTATTACTGCATTCTTCAGAAGACAAAGGACATGTTGAACTCAGGACTCATTTAATACGTTGATTTTTCAGGACACTGAAAGCAGACAATGTGTTCCGTATCCCGTGGGTCTTACAGCGAGTCTTCCGTCGGTCCCTTTATTTTATTTATTTATTTTTTAAAGCTTTTATTTATTTATTTGACAGACAGAGAGCACAAGTAGACAGAGTAGCAGGCACAGGAAGAGGGAGAAGCAGGCTCTCTGCTGAGGAGGGAGTCGAATGTGGGGCTCGATCCCAGGACCATGGGATCATGACCTGAGCCAAAGGCAGACGCTTAACAACTGAGCCACCCAGGTGGCTCTCTGTCAGTCTCTTTAGATCCGTGGAGCCAGGTGCTCTGTGTCACTTGGTCCTTACCCATGGGGGGATGTTTCCAGAGCTGGTAATTGCTCCCTTGGTATCCACCTTCCTTGTGTCCCCTAAACAGGTGAAGAATCCAAAGGCCTCTGTGGCTTGTGCACCATCGGCTTAAACCCAGTTTGCAAACTGGTTTAACCGCTGTAGGCATCTTGTCACTTAAAGGCACCCTCGCAGGTATGGGTGGTATTTAAGGAGGATGTATTGGATTCTCACAGCAACAATGGGCCCTGCTAAGCCACCACCCACCTCCATTGAGTTTGTGTGCCCATGAGTTGTATTTCACGTCAGGATCGGTTGCTCTGGGAAGTTAAATATATCTGGAGAGTAGGGAAGTTCTGGTAAATCTTACTAACTGAGGAATACAAGAGTTCACGTTTCACTGAGTTGCTTTGAATAATATATCAAGCATAAAAACAAGAACTTTAAAGTCCCTTTCAGTCTTGGGATAATCATTTCCTTCCAGTTTTACACATACAGTAGAGAAAATTCTGTTTTCATTCTAGGAAGCCCAAAAGAAAGATGCCATTCTTCTAAACTTTTCTGAAAAATTGCACCATGTTCAGGAGGCTGCTAGGTAAGCGAAGAAGACTTAAAGTGAATTCTGAGAATTCACGGTTTTGTTTCAAATGACCTTTTAGATTGATTGATTGATTTGAAAAAGAGGGCAAAAGCATGAGCAGAGGGGGTGGGGGTGAGGGAGAGGCAGGCTCCCTGCTGAGCAGTGAGCCTGACATAGGACTTCATCCCAGGATCCTAAGATCAGGACCTGAGCCAAAGGCCGACATATAGTCGACTGAGCCTCTCAGGTGCCCCTAAACTACTTTTTAAGAAACTGGTGAATATTTTATAACTTTAAAACATTTTATAACTTTAAAGAGTTTTGTCTTGTTGAAATTTCAGACCTCCCTTTTATTTGCTCACAGAGGTGTGTGTGCACTTTTGGAATTTGGGGGTTTTGAAAAATTAATCTGTATTTTTAATTAAAAAAACACCACTGTAGTCGTTTCCAATGAATATCATCAGTGTAAAAACAATATGGATTAAGAACTTCAAATCCCTCCACACCCAAAGACAGAGCTCAAACAGCACAGCCTCTTACCTTGGGAGTTGGTATACATCAGTCAAACTTGAGGGCCAGTTCCTTGTAGAATCTAACATGGTACGTTTATTTTCTATTGCAATTGGAACCATCCCAAGGGTTGGGAAAGGATTTCGTTTTAAATTAGTCACACAGCCTCACAGAGAAAGTATCTACCAGACATAAGGCTGTGTTTACCTCACTTTAATTTGCTGCTGATCCCAGTATAGGTGTGCATTTTAATGGGGCTCTAATCTGTGTACACGAGCGCTTTTGAGTTCCTTGTTTTTTTTAATTTATACTACATATCCCTGTATCCAGTGGTATATGTTCAATAACCAGCTTTCCTGGAAAGAAGTCCTTGTTTGTAGCACTTGCTGATTTCCATGGTGTGCATACTGCTACCGTGGCAGATTCAAGCCACTGGTGTGGCCTCATTGAGTGAGGAGTTGGGAGGGGTGCCCACGCCCACAGTGGCCTCTCACAAGCCGGCTCCAATGAACCACTTCCAGTCCTGTGCTTGCTATCTGAGAGATTATATCTGATTATAAGAGCTATGAACCCGATGCAGAAATACACCAATCATAGCTCTTCAAGCCAAGCCCTGTCATTGGCCAGTGTCTCAGTGTTACTGACTGTGAACGTCTTACCACAGATGACATGTCTTTCCCAAAGTGAGCTTATTAGGCCAAAGTTGTGAACAGTTCATAGTTTCCATTTACAGAATTTCATATTCTCTCTTCTCCCCCAAAGAATGAGCATCTTATAAGATATAAACTGTTCTGGTTTGAATTTCTAGAAGAAATTAGTGTGGTAATATTTTTTTCTCTGTCTAGTATAGAAATCTACTAATACAGAAATAAACTGTTACATTTTTGAGCTGACATTTCTGGTCAGAGTTAGCTGGGGAAGAGTTAGTTAGGGAAGTTTAGCTAGATGTGTGAAAATAGAGTTTGTGAAATATAATGTGAAAATAAAGTTCGTTTGGCTTCCCTGCACCACCTGCTCACTCTTCCCCTTCTTGTAGATTATCTCTGGATAACACGGAAGCAGAACTGCACTCACTCTTCATCAGGACGAGATCTCTGAGGGAAAACATTCAGCGGGATGGTGAACTCTGTCAGCAGATGGAAGATTTCCTGCAGGTTTGTGGGCGATCGGAGTCCATCTCTCTCATTTTGACTTAGAGCTGCTCCTGCCAGGGCTGGTTCGGTCTGCAGAGCTTTGGGGAAGCAGAAGGTTCCCATTCATAATTTTTTTCCCTGGGTCAGTAGAAGGACCTCTGTATTTCAGTGCCCATTCTTTGCGCGGTTGGCTTCCTAGAAGGGGCTGTCGAATGTGGTGTGAACCAGGGGCTGGGCTCCGTTGATCACCGCGTGATCGACAGCAGCACACCGCGCTGCAGGGAACTGATAGCAGCCTAGGGAGCTAACACTTGGCAGCTGATGCCTGGCAACTCAGGTTTGGCTTCTCAGCCATGGTGTAGGAGTTTTTGCCTCCTAATCAAATCTCTGGACGGCAGAATGAAGTTCCACGGAAACCGTAGACACCTGAGAACTCGGGCTTGTTTGTTCCCTCACATGTTTTTATTAAAGAAACAAGCTACGTTTTGGCATGTTTTCTATCGAGAGCGGGAGCACACAGGAGAGCTGTGCCTATCAACACCCCAAATACATCAGCCCCACAGGGTGTGTCGGGAGCCGCTCTGAATAACATCAACAAAAAAACCAGCAGAGTGGACATGTTTGTGACAGCTCATTGTGACTCACTAATCACATAGTCTGACATACTTCTTTTATCTTCCTTATTTAAAAAAACCCAAAAAAACAAAAAAACCCAAAAACCAGTGGCAGCTTTTCATGCTTTCAATCTTCAGGGGAAGTGACAGGCTACCTTAAATATCAGCGCTTCAAGCCTCGCAAGGGGGCAGCGTGTGTGGCGGGGCTGCCTTTGGTGGCGGGGCTGCCTTTGGTGGCGGGGCTGCCTTTGGTGGCAGGAACAGTGTGCTCCGAAGGCTGTCCCACCTGAGCTTTCACTCCTTGACTTGTAATTCAGCCACCGCAAGCAAATATTACACGTTCAGCTCCCATCGGCAAACATTTCGTTGGGCTCTGGTGGGAGCTTATTTTCATTCCTAAACATGGGTTCTGTATTCTCTTTCCACTATCACCAAACGGATACTCTCTTTTACATGCACAGATTTTTCCCAGAGTGAAACCACACAGCAGACACCACCACAGAAACACCTAGCCATAGGTAAGAAAGCACTCAGCAGTGAGCACACATGAGGGAAAGCAAGAAACGGAAGGAGAAGGCCCATCCCACAGTGAGGGAGCATTCTGGATGTCTCCTTCCCTGGCTCTTATATTAAACATTCATATTTTATGCAACATAGCAGTGCAGAAAGGCATCTGATGGAAAACAGCTCTGTCCCAGCTGCAACCCCGAGTGCTCTTTCAAGGCAACCTTGTTTTAACTCTAAATGCTTCTTTCTAGGAGTCATTTTTATCTGTGTAAATGAAATGTTCCCAAGCGGCTATTTATTTTTCTTTTTTCTTTTTTAAAGATTTTATTTATTTATTTGACAGAGAGAAATTACAAGTACACTGAGAGGCAGGCAGAGAGAGAGAGAAGGAAGCAGGCTCCCTGCTGAGCAGAAAGCCCTATGTGGGGCTCGATCCCAGGACCCTGAGATCATGACCTGAGCCGAAGGCAGCGGCTTAACCCACTGAGCCACCCAGGCGCCCCTATTTTTCTTTTTTATATTCAGTTCCTTTTTAAATAGGGGAGGGAGTGTAATTCTATAAGGTAGGATAGGCTCGGGCCATGAAGGGCTCTGAAAATGGGACTGTGCTCTTAGCTACAGGGAAAGATTGAAGTTGTTTGTGGAGAAAAAAAGACAAGAAAGCAGCTTTGTAAATCTGACCCTCTGGGCAAGAAAGAAGGAATAAATTGGTTTGGAACTTGGGTCTGGTGCAGGCAAGTGAGATGTGAAAAGTCGAATTTGCTAGCACAGCTGCTTGTCTCCTGTCAATTACACTTGGCTAATGTAGCTTTGGACTTTGTCATTTGGGGTCCTGACTGGGCAGAAAACTAACTTTGGCAAAAAAAAAAAAAGAAAAAAGAAAAAAGAAAAAGAAAAAACAAACCAAAAAAACCCCTCTGCTCTTGGTGATTTTCCACATCCACATTCAGAATGTCTCACTTTCCGGAGTCCTCAGGGTGATTGCAGTGCCTGTAAGTTTTTCCTTCCTAGTTCTCTCTCCATCCCCACAGGATCTAGAGATGAGACACAGGAGGTGGAGCTAAGCGCCCATGTAGGTTCTTGTCAAGAGTCCTATTTTTCTGCCGTTGAGTTATCTTTGGCTGGAATCCACCTTTCCCCCTGTGGAAGAATGACAGGCAAAGATTTATCCTTTCATGAATGCCCTTCTCTCCACAAAGAATAACAGAGCGTGAACACACACCGCCTTGGGCTACTGACTCAGATGGTTACTTTCTCTGGTATTCGGTCTCCTAAATGGTTTTGGTTTCTTACTACCTCTTGAATGTGTTTGGCGCAAGAAACGGACTTGCAAGGGGGAAAGTGTTCTGGAGTGGGAGGGAGGCGATGGGTCTCAGAGTCGCTCGTCCCTCTCCAAGCATGTCCCAGCAGCAGTTCCACTCCTTGAGGGTGGGCAGCCCATACCTTCATATTTCTGAGGCTTAGCCCTCCACTCGGAGGAAGTTTCTCAAATATTAGCCTTTTTTAAAAACATGATATTTGTGATTTATTATGTACTTCACACATTCCTTCTTCATATAAGCCTTGTTCCCCAGCGGAACAGAAAGTAACATGAGACTTGAGTGTGATCCTAAATATTCAGTCTCCACGGGCCTGTGGCTCCGCTCCTCGAAGCGGCTGCTGCCTCATTTCAGCTCAACAGTGAATGTCACACGCTGCTGTCGGGGAAGGGTCCTTGTGCGTCTCATAGCTCCTCAGCCTGAAGAGGTTGGGGGCCCACCAGAGGAAAGCACTCTTCTTTCATTTCTGCTTCCTTGTGGTGGTGGAACCTGAATCAATATCTTTTTTTTTTTAAGATTTTATTTATTTGAGAGAGAGAGAGGAGTGAGAGGGAAAGAGCATGAGCAGGGGGAGGAGCAGAGGGAGGGGGAGGAGCAGAGGGAGAGGGAGAAGCAGGCTCCCTGCTGAGTAGGGAGTCTGATGCGGGGCTCGATCCCAAGACCCTGAGTTCATGACCTGAGCCGAAGGCAGATGCTTAATCTTAGACTGAGCCACCCGGGTGCCCCAATGCCCTAATCTGTGGAGGTACTGGAGCTTTGTTCTCAAAGGATTAGGAGAAAGTGAACACGAGAAGTGGATGGACTTGTAGGATGTAATAGTAAATAACCATCGGGACTCCTCAGAATCTCCTGGGGGTTGTAACAAAATATTAGTGGTAGTGGGGCACCTAGGTGTCTCAGGTGGTTGAGCATCTGCCTTTGGCTGAGGTCATGGTCCCAGGGTCCTGGGATGGAGCCCCACGTAGGGCTCCCTACTCGACGGGAAGCCTGCTTTTCCCTCTCCCACTCCCCCTGCTTGTGTTCCCTCTCTTGCTGTGTCTCTCTCTGTCAGATAAATAAAATCTTTAAAAAAAATATATTAGTGGTAGTTACACCTTAGGCATACTGAATTGCATGAGTTCTGTACAAGCAGAGACTGTGGACAGTGCTTCTGAGCTGGCTTGGATAAGCACCCTGGCTGGGGCATGTGTCTGGGCGCAGGAGCTTCCCTCCTGTGGGGGTGATCCTGACCCTGACACAGGTCATTTGAGGTGAGGTTTAAACTCCCTCTCAATAGCTTGTCCATACAAGGGCCTTCTGACATCCCGAAGGCCAGTCTCTAAGACTCACTTTTCAGAGAAGGAAGAACAGATGCAGAATGAGTTTTCCTCCATCAAACCAGTTCTTTACACCTATGTCATTTTTCAGTGACCATTTCTTCAGCGGCCTTCTGTAGAGGAAAGCTCTTTTTAGTTTTTTGGGTGGCCTCCAGGTCTCACACAGAAGTTCACCTTGCTTCCCCAGGGCTTTGTTTGGGTTGAAATAATTTCCTTTTGGCTCGGAGGGCGTTAGACTTGCGGTCAACTTTCCCCTTTCCCGAGACCTGAAGCTGAACCCGGGAGCACAGACGGCGCGCGCCACGCCACCTCGGCTGCCTGTTTCCTTCAGCGTGTGCTTGTGTTTTCCCGCAGTTTGCTGTGGAAAAGCTGACAGAACTGGAGCGCTGGCAGCAGGAGCTCCAGGAGGAGGCCCACACCCTTATTGATTTTTTCTGCGAAGACAAAGAAACCATGAAACTGGACGAGTGCCTTCAGATATTTAGAGACTTTTGTGTCAAATTCAACAAAGCGGTTCAGGTATGGCTGATGGCATCTCCCGTGTTTTCTGAGTGGTGTGGAGTTTCAGTTTTCCTCATCCAGACCCAGCCCTCTGCCCTTGGCAGAAAGACGGTTCGGCACTTCCACGGTTTCAGGGAAGGCTGGTGTGGGCCGCACCGCCGGGCTCTCGGTTGGGATTCGTCTGGCCTCCTCGGCGGCTGTACTGCTCGCACCAACACTGGCTTTGATGCCCCGAAAGCATTGTGTTAGTCACGTTTATTTATGATGGCAGCCCTGATACTAACAAATCTCTTTGAAGGCCCTGAACGTCTTCCTCATCACCCCCACCGCTCCCAGGAAAGAATTTCCTCTTTCACGGAGACCTGTGTTGCAGTGGGAGGATGGGAAGGCCCTCTCTCACCTGTTTCAAGCACCACGGCCATTGCCAGGCGGCTGGCACCACGGGGACCATGCTGTGTCCTCAGCCAGAGCTGGCTTCAAAGTTCTCCAGTAGTTAGGAGTCTCCTGCTGACAGGGACACAGCGGCATTTCTTGCCCTTTGACCTCCAGTTCCAGGAGTCTCTGAGTTCAGTGTAGGAGCCAGAGAACTCTGGGTTGCTTGGCTTTGCAAGTACAACTTTTCATCTGTCAGTTAAAAACAAAACAAGATCCCTTCACTTCAGATGGTGAGGAGGAGCTAAATACTTGTGCCTTATTCCTTTTTCTGTATTTAAAAGCAGGCTTGCCCGCAGCTGAGTTTGAGTTCTCAAGCCCTCTTTTCTCTCTGCAGTTAAGTGAAGGAGGCTAAGCCTGCAGCCACGTTTCCTCTCCCTTGTCCAAGCAGTGAGCTCAGCAGTGGGAGGTGGTTGTGGGAGGCAGAGGCCAAATTGGCTCTTTCTGAGGCTCTCACTCCGTGTCAGAATTTGGCAGGCCCAACAGGCCACCTGTGTGATTCTTTGGGTCCAGCTGTCCTGAGCTCCAGAAGCTGGCCCCACTCCCATCCCCACTCCGGGCAGCCTTGGAGGAGAGGGCCTGGGGGACCTGGGACACTGGAAAGGCCAAGCCAGAGAAGAAGGAGGGGCTGTGCATCCCCAGCCAGAGCCTCACAGAAACTTGGAAGGGAAATCCACCATTTGAGGAAACTAATTTTTGAGTAAAAAGTGCTATCAGTAACAGATTGGGGTTGTGGGATCCACACATTTAGGTGACACAAATATATTAATAAGTTTTCTAAAGATGTTTTATTAGAGAGATCACACATGTGCACGAGTGGTGGAGGGGCAGAGGCAGAGGGAGAAGCCAACTCCCCCTGAGCGGAGCAAGGAGCCCGATGTGGGGCTCGATCCCAGGACCCTGGGACCATGACCTGAGCCAAAGGCAGACGCCTAACCAACTGAGCCACCCAGGTGCCCTACAAATGTAGTTAGAGTGCACAGCCAGGTGGTAAAGTGTGCTTTAGTATGTGCGTTTGTTCTGGTTTGGCTTTGTCGGGGGAGGGCTGGGTACTTACAGCAGGGCGAAGGGTGGTGGAAGGATTTGTAAAGCAAATCCTCCTGTCTGATTGTGGGAGCGGGGTGGGGCATGAGGGACAGAGCCATCCTGGCATCTCTGGGGTTTCCTTACCAGGGAGCGTTCAGAGAGCAGAGATTTGACTGGTGTCTCTTCATATCTTGGGTATATACTTACACATCCAAGCCATTAAGTAGAATGTGCTGCACGTGTGTGTGCATGTGTAGCTGTAGCTGTATGCAACACAGAAGCAACAGGGAGGTATGGTCTCAGGCTCCTTTTTTTTTTTTTTCTCTCTCTCTGCCCTTGACTAAATAGCCTTTTCCTGTAAGTCTTTGCTATCTTGCCCTACTTAGAAGCCAAGCTGGGTTCCCTCGGAGTTGAGGTGGCAGGCATGTGTGGAATCACAGCCCACACTTAAGGGACAGTGCCTTGACCAGAAAGCTGTAAGTTGGGTCCACGGATCCAATGAGAACCTTACGTTGGTCGGGTCCTCTCCAGGCAGCCTTGGGAGAGCTAGCCCTCTCCACACCCACCTTCTTGCAAACATGCGATTGTCTTGGGGAAGTTTGGGACCCAGGCTGTCCTTCATACCTGTTTCTTGAGGTCTTAAGGCAGGCAAAGGCAACTGTGGAATTGCACACAGGTCCCACAGGTCTAATGCATTTTGGGGCTTCTCTCTACCCCTGCCTCAGGACAACCAGGACCGGGCAGTGCAGGAGCTGAGGAGGCTGCAGCGGCTGAAGGAGCTGGAGCAGAAGCGTTGCTCCTGGGCGGCTGGGGAGCTTGGGGCGTTCTGCCGGAGCAGCAGTGAGAACGACGTGGAACAGCTGACTAAGAAGGGCGCGGAAGACCTGTCCCCCTTCCTGCAGCCCAGGCCCGTCAGCCCTTCCTACCGACCTCCCAACACACGCCGCTCCCGCCTTTCCCTGGGCACGTTTGCAGACCGGGAGCTGCTGACCTTCCTGGAGTGTTCCACCGACAGCCCCGAGGAGTCCAGCAAATTCAACAGCTTGCCCCGGAGCAGCACCCGGCAGGCCCGGCCCACGATGGCCTGGTTGGAGCCTGGAGACCGGAGAGCCCAGGACCCCAGGGGAGCACAGACACCACAGGTCTCGGAGGGTGAGCGGGGGGCGCCCGAGCCACCCTCATCTTGGCAGAGCCAGCAGCTCCTGGCCCCCAGGCCTGAGGACCCCAAACCCCCTATCCCCCGAGTTCGGCGCAGTGGGGTGGGCATCCTCCGAAAGAGGAATAGTGAGCCGGTGGGCCTCGGCCCGGCCCGGTCCCCTCCACTCTCCCCATTGGCTCTGGGGATTAAAGAGCATGAGCTGGTGACAGGGCTGGCTCAGTTCGACCTTCAGGGATCCAAGAGCCCAGAGGAGGTGTCCCGATTGACCCTGAATGACCTCAGTCCCGTGGAGCTGGGGTCTCTGGGGGATGGGAGCGTGCAGTCCCTCGGTGCCAGCCATGAGGGCCTGATGCCTGTGGACACCGGTGTCCCGGGTGGTCTCAGCCCAGCCTTGGAAGGGGACGGGATTGCCCCTGAGGATCCTAGCAGCAAGGCTGTAGTATCTGTGGGCAGCAGTGACCCTGACAGCAAAGACCCTGGGCCTCTGTTCTACATCTCCGATGCCACCGACTGCTCACTGACCCTGGACTGCTCGGAGCCGGGGGAGGTGCCCGGGGCGGATGGCTCCTTGTCCTCTGGCGCTGGGGAGACGGGCAGCCAGGTCTCCTCTCACCCCACTTCCAGCTCCCTCGGGGAGGCTTTGGCTCCAGTCTCTGGGAAGAGCCAGCCCTCCTGCAAGGACAGCCTTCCCAAGGACAGACCCGCCAAAGGGAAGGATGTGACAGCACCGAAGAGAAGCTCCCTCAAAGAGGCGTCTCCGGGGACCTCGAAGCCCGCCAGTGTCCGGCGGAGCCAGGGGTCCCAGGGGGCGGCGCCCAAGCCGGTGAGGACCTTGACCGCCTCTGAGAGTGAGAGCATGCGCAAAGTCGTGCCCATCTCCAGGTCGAGCCGCGGCTCGGTGGGCTGGAAGCGGCCCCCTCGGGAGACCCCCAGCAGCACAGACGCGCCGTGGTCCCGCCGGAGCTCCGTGCGGGGGACCTCAGACGTGTCGCCCAAGCGGTCCTCGGCGGGGGCAGCAGCGGGGGCGGAGGAACAGAGGCTGGCGAGGGTGAGCGGCGGCTCTGGCAGCGCTAGGTCGGGGAAGGACCCCCCCCTGCAGCAGAAGGGCTCTCTCAAGAAGCCCAGCGCCAAGCCCCTCAGGAACGTCCCCAGGCAGAAGCCCGACGAAAACAAGACCTGCCGCTCCAACTCCCAGGAAGAGATCCCCGAAGAGGAGCCCAAGGCCCCGCCGGCCCCCAGCGTCCCCCGCACCCCGCCCCCTGTGCCGAGCTTTGCCCGAAACACAATTGCCTCCTCCTGTCGGTTCATGAGAGCGGATTCCTCTCCTGTGGCCAAAGCCCCCGGCATCACTCGGACGGTTTCCCAGCGTCAGCTGAGGCCCAAGGGTGGCCCTGAGGATGCTGCCCCCAAGGACAGCAGCACCCTGCGGCGGGCCAGTAGCGCCCGGACCCCTAAAAAGTGTCCAGAGTCTGCTGGGGCTCCCAGTGTCAACACAGAGGCCCCTGGGAAGGGCCGGGGGGCTGGGGAAAGGGCCTCCCTCAGACTGAGAAACTCCGATCCGACCACGCTAGGGAAAATGCTCGATCCCTTACGGAAGTGAAGTCTGATCGTGAGGACTGACTCCTGGGAAGGTACGGCACTGCATGTCCTTGTTCCGCATAAAGTGATCCACGCGTGCCGCCGGCTAACGCGCATGTCGCCAGAGGTGAGGTCCGGGATGCCTGTGGACCGCCACCGGCTGCGCTGACGTCTACTGTAAAGTCCCAAGTCTGGGCAGCTGCCCGCTACACTTCACGGCTGGCATCTCCCTCCCACACCCTGGAGGAACCCCCTCCCCTCCATGAAGATGTGTAAGCTGACAGTCTTCCTTACAGAGTTTAAAAAAAAACTGGCCAGTTTTTATATGTCAAGCTTATTTTTAAATATTATAAAAATGAAGTCGTTTAGTTTCTTTTGCAGAACGAAATGCCTCCTAGGAAAAAGAGACAAAACCCTGAACAAGAAGACATTTTTATTTTCCTGTGTTTCCTGGTCTCAGGGTGCCTTCCACCTGCCCACACCCTGTCCATTGCTGGCAGCCGGACTTCTCTGCAAGCCCTGGGTGTTCTGTGATTGGCACCGTCTCCCTGAAGGCACTCTGCCTCGCTCACCTCTCCGTGTGTGACTCTGGGTGAGGGTTTGCGTGCGAGCAGGAGGGGAAGTGAGACTGGTGGATAGAAATCGGATGCTCTCCTGTGTTCTGGGCGGGCACCAGGGCAGTGCATTTCCTGCAGACGAACAGCAGCCCCTGGCAGAAGCGGGATCTCCCCAAACTTAGAAGGGCCATATCTTAATGGAGAGGCATCAGGGGCACTTCAGCTGAGCACACCTTTCCCTTCTGTGTTTTCCCATTTGTGTCTCTGTTCTGAAACTGAGTGAAGGCTGCTAGGACTTGGGTTCACTCTAGTTACAGGGAAGAATAAACCCTTCTGTGTCCCAGTCTTGTCCCTCCCTCCTCTCTCTGCCCGCAGCCAGCCCTTCCTTCCCTTGCTAACCCGACGTGGAGCCTGGACAGGCTGTGTATCTGTCACTGATGATACTTCCTAACGCTGACATGTCTCCTTCTGTAAAGTGGTTTTTAAATCCCGAGAAAAACCAAATCGCAGACCAAAACAAAACAACCCCCCCCTTTCCGATTTTATATAATCAGGAAAATCTTGGGGGAAAAAAAAAAGGCTTTATTCAAAAGAAGAAAATATGTACTGTTTCTACTCACTGCCCATTTCACAGCTTCCTTTTGAGACTAATTAGGGATTGAGGGGATTCTTGAAACTTTCTTGTTATTTAAAGTTGCTTCCTGCCTTTTCTCACTTTGGGTCACTTATTGAAACTTTAGTGAAACGTTATTTTAGACCCAACAGTGGTAGATGGATTTCAGGGAATCCACGTGCTTGATGTTACAATCTTCCTGCTGTAGAATGTTGCCTTCCATCCAAATAAATGGAAACTCTGAGCTTCCATACGTCGGCTATATTGAAATGGCAAACTTCATGGCTAAATAGTAAGGCACTTGGCCACAAAACTTCTTATAAAAATGGCCTTAGGTAGCTATTTCCTGGGCCCCACAAAGATGGTTATGGGAATCCTGCACTGTTTTTTACCATCTCAGAAAGCCCGAGAAATCATGTATTTAACCATGCAGATAACAATGTCCAAAACATAAGGCCCGTGGGTGGGTGGAAATGGATGAAAGAGATCAAAAGTTGGTGGGTAGTGGGGCACCTGGGTGGCTCAGTTGGTTAAGCAACGGACTCGTGATTTTGGCTCAGGTCAAGATCTCAGGGTTGTGGGACGAGCCCTGCATTGTACTCCATGCTCAGCACAGTCCACTTGCGATTCTCTCGTCCTCTCTCTCTGCCCCTCTCTTCATTCCTAAAGTAAATCAGTCTTAAGCAACAAAAACAGAAGTTTGTGGATAGTAATGGGGTCAGGACCCCCACATAGGACCCTGTCCATGCCCTGTCGCTGATGCTGTGTGACTTTGGTCAATCACTCCTCCTCCCTCAGCCTCTGTTTCCCAGTCTTCGGAAGTGGGCGCATGGCCTCAGTGGTAGTTTCTAAGGGTCCCTCCAGCTCCCAAGATCTGAGTCATTTTAAACAACCAAGGACCCATTTGCCCCAGGACCAGCTTTTCGGAACCGACCTCCAGCACCTGCATAGCAGAGGCCTCCTGTCAAAGGCCTGCTCAAAAGAAAGCACCTTCAGAACTTGCTGTTGCTTTGGAATCTAATAAGCTGAGTTTCTTGAGAAGCGGTGTTTTACTTAGCCCTGTGGACCCTATGTGTATGCATCTGTATGAGCAGGTGATCATTCTATTACCTTTTATTGGTAGTAAGCTTTGAAAAATAATTTAAGTATATAATGGAGAAATGTAAATAAATTTCTATATAAATTTGTTTAAGATGAACTGAATGTATTTAAAGGTCCATTTATATGTTCTTTTATGTAACATGTAGTTTAATAAAGTTCCTGTTTATGGGAGTTTCTGTTTTATCCTCAGCTTACTCTGTTGATGTATGCGTGCGCGCGCGCACGTGTGTGTG
The DNA here is from genome assembly GCF_022355385.1 of Mustela nigripes. Taxonomy (NCBI): domain Eukaryota; kingdom Metazoa; phylum Chordata; class Mammalia; order Carnivora; family Mustelidae; genus Mustela; species Mustela nigripes. The sequence goes on from NC_081557.1 coordinate 131,398,637, forward strand.
TGTGTGTGTGTGAGAGAGAGAGAGAATGAGAGAGAGAGAGAGAGATCGGTCCTGGTGGAAGAATACATAATTTCCTGCACACAGAAAGGCCCAGATGCAGGAGGGACAGCAGGTTTGAGATACAGTGGTCTTGTCCTCAGAAGGCACAAGAGCCAAACTGGGCTGTTGGTGTGCGTCTTCTTGGTAGCCCGGGACCCATGTTTAACTGAAGGTCTAGAGAGCGGGCCTGGCGCCAGGCCTGTGGGAAGGCAAGCATGCATCTGACAGGCAAGCCATCGATGGAATGTTCACCTCGTATATGCTTGCATTATTCCATGTTTGGGGCCAAGCTTTGTGTAATCTCTGCGGGACCAGCAAGTCTGGATCTGCTCCTATGTGTCCTCATGCATGTTGGCTCGGGACAGTATTGGGAAATCACAGCTTCTTCGGCTGCTTTAGGAATGCACAGAGAGGGAGGGAGGAGTGATTTTATTTGAAATGCAGTGCTGGTGCTTCCAGGAGAAGAAAGGGGAATTGTTTGGAAAATGCTCCTCACACCTCGGGGCTTCCTATCAAGAATCAGTCCTGGCTACCCTTGCACTTCATCTGAAGCAGTTTAGACAATCCCAGGGTCAGGCACCAACAAGAGCGTGAATGAGGGGCACCTGGGTTGCACAGTTGGTTGAACACCTAACTCTTGCTTTCCACTCAAGTCATGATCTCAGGTTTGTGAGCCCAAGCCCCACATGGGGGCTCTGAGCTCAGCATGGAACCTGCCTGAAATTCTCCCTCTCCCTCAACCCCTCCCCCTGCTTGTGCGCTCTCTCTCGCTCGCGCTCTCTCTCAAATAAATAAATAAATATTAAAAAAAAAAAAAAGTAGAGTAGATGATGTCCTTGTGAGTGGCTGTCTGCCCTGCAGGCACTGAGAGCCTGGTTTTGCCTGTTATAAGCTGATTGGGCCATTGGACCCCTTCCTACACCTTCAACCTGTTATATCGGGTTACTGACATCAACCAAAAAGAAGACTATTTTCACAGTGGGTCTCAAGTAGTTTTCTTTTTATCCTTTTATTTTATGGCTTTCACAAGGAACCTGTGTTCCAGCTCCCCTGAAGAGACATGTTGAGTTTAAAGGGGCCACAGTTGTTCCCAATGGTTCATTCAAAATACTGCTTCTTTATGCATTATGGTGGGAGGCCCCAGAATAGTTGGGTGGAACTATTAATTCAGCTCTCCAAGGTGTACAAATTCACCAACTTCTGCCTCTAGGGGTATAATATCCTACCTCCTTCCATCTGGCAATGATGATATTTTGCAATTTCATAGAATTTTCTATTGATGCTTAAACTTTTAGTCTCAATTCATATACTTTTTATTTTTATTTTTTTTAAAGTACGCTCTATGTCCAGTGTGGGGCTTAAACTCATGAACTCAAGATCAAGAGCTGCGTGCTGTACCAGACTGAATAGCTAGGCACGCCTCAATTCTCATACCTTTGATTCACGTTCCAATCCTGCCCCCACAGCGAAAAAAAAAGAGATTTTTTTTTTTTTTTTTTTTTTTTGGTATGTGTCCTCAAATGCATATAAGCATGAAACATACAAACCAAATTAGAATAAGGGACAATTGCATCTGGTTATTCACTAAGTACTTTTATTTTTTAAGATTTTATTTATTTGAGGGAGAGAGAGCGAGCGAGCAGGGGGAGAAGCATGGGGGAAAGACTCTCAAGCAGACTCTGCTAGCTGAGCGTGGAGCCCAATGCCGGGCTTGATTTCACAACCCTGAGATCATGACCCTGAGATTATGACCTGAGCCAAAACCAAGAGTCGAATACTCTACCCACTGAGCCACTCAGGGACTCCACTCACTAAATACTTCTTAAAATTATTTGGGCTGTGAACACACACAAAAATGGAGGCCAGTGGGTTGGCAGGGGTCCCTCTACTCAGCGTCTATGGAGGAAACTCGCATAGCTTGGACTGAATTTATGGCATGCTTGAAAATAACCCAGAATGTGCTTTTTTCCCTGGGGGAGGTCTCTGTTTGCAAATATCTTCCAGTAAAGTGCCTTATGGCTCACTGGATCACCTCAGGAAGACAAAAGTAACATTTCTGTAGTGGAAGAAAATGGCTTTTCTGTCTTCCAGGACACAGCTCTGCAACAAAGTTTTGGCTTCCTGGTTGGTAGGTAGGACAGGTGGACACCACTGCAGGTGAGGTCACAGCCACGGGCAGCACTCACAGGCCAGTTCTTCATGGGCCCTCGACCCAGGGCCCACCAGGAGCAAGGTAAAACCTCACTGTCAGCCTGTGGCACGAAGGTGCGTGGGTCTTTAAGGAGGATCTGCTCGAGGTCCCTATTGATGCACTGATGCCAGGCCTTTAGAATCAGGCCTGGAGTTTGCCCCCAACCTCCCTGGAAACACACAAGGGCTGAGTCATAAGCCGGTCATATTCCCCGAGCCTGCTTGCCAAGTAGATGACGAGGAGTTGAGAATGCACTTTCCCAGAGCCACTATGTCACACACTGTAGGTAGGTTTCTAGGCCAACTCACACAAAAAAACCTATTTAACTCATCCATGGGTGGACCATGGCATTGACGTTTCCATACAAGAGTCCTTACTCGCAGTGGAGTTCCTCCGGGAAAATGAAATGCCAGGGTGCCGGGAACAACCCTCCCCAGCTTTGTGACAGCAAGCAGAGGTTAAGGCTCAGCAACCTGAGGGCACCAGTAATATTCACTCTCCACTGCTGCAGAAGAAAAGTCCTCTCCATTCTGGAGGTCAGACACAGAGGAGTCCATCTTCCAGGTGACTCTGGTAAATGTGAGCCATTTCTGTATCAGAGACTACCTTCTGTTTGTTCTTCCTAATAGAGGGCATGTGAGTCCAATGGAAAAGTGTTCGCCTTCTGCTTTCAATTTTCCAGGAGGGAGGCTGGATTCACCCATATGCCCTTGCCTTCTGATAACTAATGGGAGGCTGGCATGGGTCACGGGGCCGGTTGCTTGTGTGGCTAAGGACAACGGGGAGCTGGGCAAGTGGGTCATTCAAGAAGGGCAGGATGTTTGCTGCAGGTGGTGACCTCCCTGATGGTGTCTGAGAGGCCAGTGGCACACCACCTCCCATAGTGTGGAGGGCAACAGAATCACTGGGGCTGGTGGGTGATTCCTGTTCCCACTCTAGACCTATACCAGCTCAGAATCTTTCTGGTGGGGTGCCCAGATTTGCATTTCAACTCCGCAGGGATCCATTTTTCAGCCTGCTGTTGAGAACTAGTGGGCTGGAGAGAGGCCGGGGACTGGGGTCCTGATGAGGGGGCTGATGAGTTTTCTCTGGCCAGGCCCCTCTCTTAGCCCCTCTCAGGCAATACAGGTGATTTCTCCTGAGCAACTGATGCAAAAAATTTATTCTGAGCTCAGTGCCCAGTTAGGAGGAGAGCCTTTATAAGACCCTGAGGAGTTGGTCTGATTTGGATCTTAAGATAGAAAAGTACCTTCAATTATACCCTAGGCCATTCCTTTGAGTCTGGAGCTCTCTGTGATGCAATATCAGGGCTTCTGGAACAATGGCTCCACAAGAATGTAGGAAGTGACACTTCACTCAAGTCTTGCCAAGGGCTGCCTTTTAGGAAGATTATAATTCAGTGTCTGTGAAGCAATTTGGGAACGCACAAGGAACAACGTGACAGCCATATGAGTGCCCACAGTGAGATTTTGTCAGCAAACACACTCTTCGGAATCCTGTTCTTCCTGGGCTCTGGAGCTTTCCGCAGCCTTCATGAGCATCACTGCAACTCGGGTCCTGGGAGCTTTGCCCAGTGGCTGCCGTTGCTCTTTGCTGTGTGCTGGGGTGGGGCAGGCCGGCATCTGGGCTGACCTCACTGGTCAGGAAGGGGGTGGGGCAGCTCTCCAGGGTGCTGACTCAGTGCCACGTGGCAGGCTAGTGCACACGTGCCGTGTTCAGAAGGCCAGCAGAAGGAGGGGCGTGGGAAAATAGCCCCCCTCACCCTGTTTCACAATGTGGAAACTCTTCCTGGAAGGAGGACTGGGCCCCGGTGCCTTCCAAAGCAGTGAGTACAGAAGAAGTTACCTCTTGCCACTTCTTGCTATAAATGGCTCCCCGTCAGCCTGGAACATTTGCTGGGGGAATCTGGACATTTTTGCCACTCTCAGGGAGAGCCACTTTGCCCGTTTGGGCACATGCAGTAGAAGGGTCTGAGCTATATTCAGATTAAAATGATGGTTCAGCACTGGAAGTTGCCCCAGCAGAAAGAACAGTACCTCCATTCAGCTCTGGCTGAGCAGAGAGACGTCAGCCTCACTGGTCAGCTGTATTTTTTTCTTTCCCAGGGCATCAGTACTTCCCACCTGCTGATTCATCCCTAGGGAGGAGAGAGAAGAGGTGGGCTGCCTGCAGGGCAGGCTTCTTGCCAGACAGCAGAACGGCCTCCCCGCCCCCACAGGGCCTCCTACTCCCAGGGTCAGGTTTGACTCCAGTACAAGAGAAAGAAGTCACTAGATAAGCACCTGGCTAAGTTGTCTGATGCTCTCAGCCCTTTCTCAAGCCCCTGTTTCCCCCAACCAGATCATAACAGACTGAAGTCTGGCTAGTACTTTTCTCCCCAGAAGCTCACAGCTTTGCCTAGTTACTCACCACACACCCATGGTCCCTGGGACCCAGGAGGAGGCAAAACTTGTCATTCACATGTTTTGGTGCAGAAATTCATTCTGAGAGAAATGAAAGAGGAGTGTGTGAGTCAGTGGTCTCACGTGGCTACCTAAAGCCCCGTCTTCCGTCACATTCATGGAACGACAGCACCCAGCATGAGTTCTGGCTGCTCAGTCCACATCTGGACCCTGTCCATAACCCTGGGACATCTTTCAGGAGGAACATTGATGAGCTGGAGTCCGACAGAGGAGAATGACTGGAACAGTCAAGTGTTGGGTCCCATGCTGAGGATGAGCCACCAAGACTGTTTAAACTGAAAGAGGATAGTAAGAATCTGGTACTGGGGTTGATCTTATTCTGTGTTATTCCAGAACAAAATGGAGGCAACCCTTCAGGTACAGGAGGAGCTCATGCCAAAGCCACATGTCCACCTCCCTGGGCTGGAACCAAAGCCACGTGTCCACCTCCCTGGGCTGGAACCAAAGCCACATGTCCACGTCCCTGGGCTGGAACCAAAGCCACGTGTCCACCTCCCTGGGCTGGAGGCCCTCCTGGTTCCTTCCACCTGGAAGACTTTTCAAATCTATGAAGTGGCTGACCCAGACTCAGTTGCTGAGTGGATCCAGGGGCCCCTAAGAGGGGTACCACTGCCCAGTGCCTCTCCCTCACTGGCGGGTCTCTGCACCTGTCCGCGCTTGGATTGGACAGGCGATGGTGTAGTCCTCAGGAATTCCCAGCTGAAGGCCCCACTGAGGGTGCAGGGAGCTTCTGGGAGAAGAGGGTCCTTAGAGGCTGGAAGAGGGACAAAAACAAAGAAAAACAGTGTTGAGGGCTGCAGGCACCAGGTAGGTCTGTGTTTGACATTGAGAGGAATGAGAAGCTCATGGCCACTCTGCAGAGGCCTATTGGAAGGCAGCTCTCCCCAAGGGGCCAAAACCCCACCCCAGGGCTGCCTGCATCTGCCCAGACCCACTTGGCCACACCCCTGGGCACAGAGGGCCAGCAGAAGCAGCCTCCAGGCATTTCAAACCTGAGCCCCTCGTCTTGGATTTGTGAAGGGCCCTGGATCATTTCTGGGGATGCTGGGGAGACATGGTGGCGGGGTGTCTCCCTATGTTGGCAGCTAGCCCACAGCCTGCCCTGCTCTTTAATGGCTATGTGACCTTGGACCTTTGACCCATCGTTTATGCTTGAGAGTTGTAGCTTCGAGCAGCTTTAGAGCAACTGAGAGTGTTAAATAGATCAGTGTGGTCAGACAGTGTTGACTGTTATCACTGTTTGAGGTCAGAGCCTGTACCAGGCGACGACTCAGGGCCTCCAGTGATATGGGCTGGTCCACCAAGAAGGCTTCAGAGACCCATGTGAATCCCGCAGGGAGGCCAGCACGTCCCACAGCAGCCTGCTGGCTCAGGGTAGTGGGTCCTTACCTGGACTCTGTCCCTATCTGGCTGAGTGACCTTAGGCAGTTCCCTAAACCCAGATTTGCTTCTCTTTATGCTTCCTCCTCCAGTGGATTGAGCAAGGCAGGGCTCCAGGACACCTGACGGAACCTCAATAGGTGAGTTGTATCTAATTTATTGGATCTGTAAAATGCATTCACTTCCAAGGCCCATGACTTCATCCTGGAGGCCAAAGTCTATAGGAGATTCCCTCCCACCAGGGATTCTGGTGTCCCTTCTCTGGGAAAACCTTTGCCTGATGCTCACAGGGAGGGGAGGTGCCCTCCACACCATGGCAGGCAGGTGCTGGTTCAGGGAAAGGCCAAGGGAACACACTAAGTCTGGAGTCTCCTTCAAGTCAACACAGCCCAGTGGAAGCGTGATGGGAGAGAGAGGCTCTCTCCACAGTCCGGTACCTGACTCTGCCGTAGGGTCACCTGCTGCCCTGTGACCACCCGGGCGAGGTGTCCTTCCCTGACATAAAAGCTGCCGTGCTGGTTGCCAAGAAGGCAGAACAGAAAGGAGAAAGACATCCCGTGCCCCAGCGTCAGCTGACACTGGCAGAAAGGAGACCAGCAGACGGGAAAGGAGCAGACCCCTGGCACTTACGAGACCCCGCATCCTGTTCTGAATGGCTCTGGGCCAGTTATAGATCCTCTCTACATTTCCTTCTCCTCATTCCTCCAGAGAAGGCGGGGCTCCATGCCCTCCAAGTTCCCATCAGGGCTCACATTCCTTGATGTTAATATAGTTCTCGAAAGAGAGTGAGGGACGGGGGAGTCCCACCGTAGCCCACCCCTCTGCTCCACTGGCTCACATCGTACACCAGCGGCTTCAGCCATCTCCTCAGAAGGGGCTCCAAGAGCCCACCTGTTGCTGGTCTTAGTGGTTGCCTCCCTCCTGGTCTTCCTAGCGACCTGTGAAGGCTGATAGGGGAGCATGGGCTTTGGTTCCAGACAGACCTGATTCAAATCCCAGCTCTGTTATTCCTGACTTGGTTACCTTGGTGAAGCCACTTGCCATCTGAGGCTCAGTTTCTGCTCTGTAAAAAAGGAGACATGGGAAGAATGCTCTTTGGTGGCTGTCATTAATGAGAATTATATCCTGGTGCATAGAAGATGCTCAGTAAAAAGTTAACTGCGATTACTAGGGAAGTCTATTTTGTGGCTACGTCCTGTGCGCCTAAAGACAACTGGCTAGGGCTCTGTGCTCTGGTGGGCATGTGTGTGAGAAATGATGGGTCGTCACACACGCTTATCGTTCCTTGTAAAGATAGTACATCTGCAGAGAACTATGAGAGAACTATAAGAGAACTATGGCTTATCAACTGGCTTCAAATGAATTTCTAAAAGAGAAATTCCAGGAGTGATTTGAGCCTACCAGACCACCGCTTTCCACACACGCCTCAGTATTTGGCTATTTCCCACGCCTCAGTATTTGGCTATTTCCCACAACCGAGCGCATCTCTGAGGCTCTGAGTTTGTCCCCACTGAGGCCTCTTGGGGACCAGGGCCAGGAGCTTGTCACAGGCACTTACGTGACATTTCAAACCTGGGAGCCCACCCGGCAGGGTCCAGGTGGCTCAGCAAAGAGCTACAGCTGGTGGCAAGATGCCCGTGGAGGTCAGATGGTGTCAGGGAAGCTGAGAGTCAGCCAGGGGCTCTGGACGAAAGGCTGGGTTTCTGCTGACTTATTGCAGGATTCTGTGACTAAGCAAGTCAGCTGTGCCTCATGGAGGGGAACATTGTCTGTCATCTGCCTGTCTCATGAGAGAACAACGGGGTAAAGGGAGCTAATACTTGAAAAGGACTTTAATCAACCACCACACGATTTCTCACCTGCTGCCATCTACTGCCTCTGATGCTGCTGGGGTTAGAACGGGGGACACACAACTCATCTGGGCTGTTAGAAGTCAGCACAGCGGCAACCCTTGGGAGGGTGGACAGTGACCCGGAAGAAACATTGCGGGGTTTCTGAGGTCTGGGAATATTCTGTAATCTGATCAAGAAATTTATTAGATAGGTATGTGGAATTTGTGAAAATTCAACCTTATAATAGATGCGGTTTCCGTGTGTGTGTGTGTGTGTGTGTGTGTGTGTGTGTGTGTGTGTATAATGCTTTATTCATTAAAAACTGGGCCATGCAGGATTTGGGATGTAGTAATAGAAGCCCATCTCAAAGGCTGCTCCTTGGAGAGGCTCTCTGAGACGTAGTGTTCACACCCCTCTCTCAGGAGAGTTACTGTCATAAACCTCCACCAATCGCCCACATGAACACCTGTTCAATGTTCTTGCTTGCAGTTTTATGGGTCTGTGGATTCCAGCAAGACTGTCGACATCCACACACTGTACCACACCGTGCAGGGCTTCTGGACGTGCCATGGGCAGACTGAACGCCAAGCGGGCTGTGGGAAGACAAGTCCTTCCTTTAACGACGGGCCCGCCCTCCGCACGGCAGTGACATCATTTCCTGCAAACACCACGAGCTCCCATGACAGCACTGCCCAGGTCCTGCACCTACCTGCCCAGGTGAGTCGGTGAGCTCATCTGGGCTCTGAAGTAGGTGTCCTGGAAAGAGAAAAAACACGAAACAACAAAGTAAAATGGAACGTGAGCCTCCCAGCTCCCAGGGAGGTTTTCACCTTGAACTCTATGCAGGAACGGCCAGTGAACGCCAGTGCATGACTTCAGACAGGGCGCCCGTGTGCTAAGATAAACACGGCCCAGCCCTTTACACAAACACTGTGGGGAGGCTGGGCTGAGCGGTCAGAAAAGGCAACCAGAGAGGGGGACGCGGAGTACAGGCCAGGGGCTTGAATCTCCATCTGCTGTGCAGCTAGGACAACTAACGTGCTCTCTCTGGGCCTTGGGTTCCTTAACCTTAAAAAGGGAATTTGGCTGGAATCATTCCTATCACCCCTGAAAAAAAAATGGAACCCAATCACCATTCCCACGTAAAGTGTCCTGAGGCAGGGTTCTACTGGTTGGTCGGTTTTGGATTGTCTTATTCTGCGTGAGGCCATAGGAGCATAGAATAAAGCTCACCATACTCAGTTCTTGGCACACAGTTATCATCCATCTGTGCCAAGACTGTTCATGCTGGACATTATTTTATTTCCCCTCATCTCTATTCTACACTTTCAATCCCCCTCTCCTCAGTAGGCTCCCACCCTAAGGCACTTGATATCTGTTCTTAGATGCATGTGGGTAGATATGTGAGTATCTCTCCTTGTAAAACAGGTAGCATTGCTTTGGAGGTGTATTTGTAATTCACGTAATTTATAGCATTCCTATGAATCCCCTTCTGTGTCTTCACTCTCCACCCTGTGTGTGTGTGTGTGTGTGTGTTTAAGACTTTATTTATTTATTTATTGGACAGAGAAAGACACAGCGAGAAAGGGAACCCAAGAAGGAGGAGTGTGAGAGGGAGAAGCAGGCCTCCCACAGAGCAGGAAGTGTGCGGGCTCAGTCCCAGGAACCTGAGATCATGACTTGAGCCGAAGGCAGATGCTTCACAACTGAGCCACCCAGGCACCCCTACACCCTGTTTTTGTTGTTGTTTTGTTTTGTTTTTACGATCTCTCCATGTTGCTGTGTGTATGTGTAGCTTTTAATTTTTTTTTTAAAGATTTTAAAAAAATCTTTAAAAGATTTGGTTGGAGCGGAAAGCAGAGAGAGAGGCAGAAGCAGGCTCCCTGATGAGGAAGGAGCCCAGTGTGGGGCTTGGTGCCGGGACCCTAAGACTACAACCTGAGCCCAAGGCAGCTGCCCAACCAACTGAGCCACCCAGGTGCCCCTCGCTTCTTAATTCTTACTGATGCACAGACATTGTTCTCCTTTCCTCTGCTGACAGACACTGTTGTTGACAGACACTGTTGACAGACACTGTTGTTGACAGACACTGTTGACAGACACTGTTGTTACTCACAGGTCCTGTTACCCCATACCGCATCCCAGCAAAAATTTTCATATGCATCTACTTAAGAGCCCAGAGAGAGGGTTTCAGGAACTGCTACCTCATACAGTCTATGTCATAGTCGCCATCCCTCGGGGAGGGGACCGAGCAGACAGCTGCACAGCACTGGAGACGCAGAGCCCAGGATGATTCTGCAGAAGGAAGAGCATGGCTTGGCCACCTTGTCTGGCACGGACTCTAGGTTCTGTTCTCCAGGGAAGGCACATCTTTCATTGATGGGCTCCAGTTTTGAGAGCCACTTATCTATCCCCTTGCTCCAGAGCCTGCACAATGGTTTGTGACTGAAGTCGATTTAATTTACCAGTTGATTGTCTTCTCTCGTCCCAGACTCTAACTAAGTTCCTCAAGGGCAGGCCCACTGCTTTTTCTCACACGTGGTAGTAGTGAACACAGAAGCTATTCGGTCCTGAGGGAACTTGGGTGGTAAGGAACAGGAGCCAATCCTTGGCAAGGCTGGGACTGAGGCGCAGGATTTAAAAAGATCTTGTGTCAACTCTATTCAAATAAAAAAATTACAATTAAATTAAACTTGGGGGTGCCTGGCTGGCTCAGTCAGTAAAGCAGGCGACTCTTGATCTCAGGGTTGTGAGTTTGAGCCCCAGACGGGGTATGGAGATGATGTAAAAATAAAATCTTAAAAAAAACTAGAACTAGATTAAAATTTAAAAATTTAAGAAGACCTCGTCCTTTAGCTGCTGACGGAATGAATACGATCTGAGATGAAGGGTTTCCCTTGCCTTGTTCTAGATCCCGCTCTGACCTCAGATATTCTTTTTTTGTGGTAATTTTATTTATATATTTGAGAAAGAGAGAGCACACGAGCAGGGGAGGGAAGGGCGCGCAGGTGGAGAAAGAGAATCTCAAGCAGACTCGCCCGCCAAGCACAGGGCCCAACCATGGGGGTCTCAATTCCAGGACCCTGAGATCCTGACCTGAGCCAAACTCAAAAGTTGGACGCTTGACCAACTAAGCCACCCAGACACCCCTGACCTCAGATATTTTTGCCCTAGAAAAGCTTTTGGCCTCAAACTTAGCATCTAACGTAGTACCTTCCTTTCCTTCTTCTGTCTTTCCTTTCTCTGTGTGCCCAGCACAGTGCTAGGACAGGATCTGGCCTAGAGAAATTGTGACAGTCACTGCCCAGTAGGGGAGGGGGCATGAAAATAATCATAAGGCAGAGAGATGAGTTTGAAAATAAGGACAAGTCCCCACCTGGGACATCAGAGGCAGAGAAGGATGGAGGAGGTGATGGTTGGGTTAGAATTTTGTCAGGAAGGCAGGAGGTGAAGAGGGTCTGAGCCGGCGGCCGGGGAGGGGGTGGGTAGCATTTGCAAACATCTGAATCAGAATAATGCTGCGTGGTCAGGGACTTGTGCGTGTCTATTTCCAGAGCACGAAGTTCAAGGCCGGGAGGCCAGGTGGTGAGTCTGGGGAACAGGGAGGTGAGGCTGCAGGAAAAAGGGAGACACCAAGGAGGTATGAAGCTCAGGGAGGATGTGTGGATTGTATCCTGGGGGACAACAATTTATCAAAAAATTATAAGCAGGAAAGAGCCAGACTAAATCTGCACTTTTGAAGACCACACATTTGCACCACTAAACGCGTGTCCCTGGGGGGTCCAGAGAAGAGCTGAGGCATCTGGGGTAAACAGAAAGAGCCTGAGAAATGCCTCCCTTATGGAATACGGGTCCCCGGCCCAGTAAAGCAAAGCATGCCAGCAAAGTTGTTTTCCAGAAGCCAGAAAGGCCACTGGGCAAACTTCAGCCTTGCCCAGAAGATGAAGGACATGTCCCTGCCCCACCTAGACCCTAGGAAAGGCCATCCAGTGTCCCCGGTTGTCCCCATTCTGAGCAGGGAGAGGACGGGCTGACGCATCTCCCCACACGGCCCCAGGCAGGGGCAGCTCCCTGATGCTGGGGGAGGGCACTTTCTCTTTATCCCGGGCTCATAGGCTACGGCGGGGAGGCTGTTTCTTTACTTTTTCCTGAAACTGAAACCTAAAACGCAGCCTTTTAAATCCGTAAGACCATCCCATTGCTGCCATACGGAGGAAGCCTCATTACCTGAGAGAGGAATAATTATCTTTCTGCATACTTCCGGCGTTCGTTTTGCTGCAAAGACAGTCTCATTTCCTCTCCACCCATTTCCCAAACTGGACTTTCAGGCTCGGGGGTTCTCTGGGAAAGTTTTTGGGGGTGTCTTTGCCTTTAGGTCCTTATTTTCCTCTCCTCACAGCCGAACCACTCTCCCAACCCCCAGCAGCTCCCATTGGTTTGTTTGTTCCCTTTGAATCTCTTCTTTGTCCCCTGACCTCAGATCCCTTGCCTGGTGGCCAAGTTGAAAACCCAGTGCAGCCTCTGCTATTCCTCCTTCCCCACTGCCCTCCAGCTTCCAGAAGCAGCCGCCTCAGACAATGCCCTGCCAGATCCCCTCTAAAGGCCGTGAAATCTCTCCAACTAGGAAAACCCCAGGCTACAGCCAGCTTCCTGGCAGAAGCGAGCTCCCCATGCTTGGAAACGGTGCCAAAACTTGGTCTGTAATGTCATTTCAACACTGGTGTCACTCACTTCCCTCTTGCAGCCCTCAAGCTCCTTCAGGCCAGTCCTGAAGGAAGTCTGAGTTTCCTCAGTCTCTTAATGCACCCAGGACCCGGGGATGTGTTTCAGCCCAGCTTGGCTACAGGGACACACAGCCGTGGCTCTCCTCTTAGGGAGATCTCAAAGTCACCAGGGAGCTGATTTTTAATAATAAAGCAATCATAAATTCAGTTTTTTGTCTGAGTTTGTACACCCAACATGGGGCTTAAACTCACGACCTGGGGATCAAGGCTTGCAAGGTCTACTGACTGAGCCAGCCAGGCATCCCCTCCGTTTTGTTTTTGTTTTTGTTTTACCAAAAGTTCAACTGTGACACCTAGGCTAATCCCAGTTCTTTTCTTTCTCCTCTTCTCCCTCAGTTCCTACTCTATCTGGCTGCAGGTGAACCTCAGTAAGGCTCAGTAGGGCGCCAATGTCAGCAGAAGGTCTCCAGGGGGCTCTGGGGTGAGACCAGGTCTGCAAAATGCCACCCTATTGCGTATTGTGAGCGCACTGTTTGCACTAGGAGCACGCTGGGTCATCTAGATGTTAAATCCTGGCCTGTGTCTCCAGGGAGTGAAGGCCTGGGAAAGTGGATGGGAAAAAAACACGTGGTTGCTTGGGGTTGGGGGGCAATCTGTGTCCATGGAACCCACCGAGCTATTTGGCCCATTGGTCAATGGAACCTTTGACCTCATTCCTCAGGGCCCTAAATACTCGAAGCCTAGACCTTCTTCTCTGTCTTTGAATTCAACTTTTTTGTTACGGTTGAGGCCAGGTTTTTGATTTCCCCGGTCTGCCCGCAGCCCCTGTAGACCAGCAAGAGAGGAGGAGGGCAGAGAGGAGGAGGTTGTAGCTGGCTATTTGGGATTCTCGGGCAGAAGAGATGGATTTTCCTTATGCCGCGGTAGTTTGCTTTTGTTGCAGTTGTTTGCTTTTTGAGTGTGTGGTTTTTTTGTTTGCTTGTCTTATTTTGTTCTTACTTCAAACATCATGCTAGACAAGGTTATACATCACGCTAGACAAAGTTACACAGGACCAAGTAAGAGTTGCCCTCCCCCTGGACCAGCCCCCAAGCCAATCCTGTCCCTGGCGTCCGCGGTGGTTGGGCGCGGGGGCACCGGAAGCCGCGCATGCTCCCGCCGTCCCCCTGCGCGTGCCCACAGTCTGCACGCGGAGCCTCGGAGCAGGTGGGGTCCCGCTCCGGGCCTGGCCCACCGCCACCTCTGCCGCCTCCGCGCCGCCTCCTGCACAGTCAGGGAGAACAAGCAGCCGGGCACTGGGCTCTCTGGCAGGTGAGTAATCCAGCGGTTTTTCCTGCCTTGCGGTGGGTGAGGTCACCTCTTTGGTGCCAGGGCAGGAGGGAAGAGAGTGAGTCACAGCACTGTTCTCCTTATTTGTCCAGTGGGCGACTAGCCCAGGTCACGTCAGTGAAGGGTCTAGGAAGGATGAGCCACTTTATTTACCTGAGTGAGTCTCTGTGCATTTGGGTTTCTTCTCAACTGCTGAGTTCCTGGGGCGATGCAAGGCAGATTAGGGGCATGGAAAGGGCACTAGACTCCGATCCCATCCATTAGTGAACAGCTACTTGTTGGGGTCCTCCTGTGTGTCACTGTGCAGAGGGATGTAGTGGGCATGAGAGATCGGTCACAGCCAGGTAGGAAACAGGACAGGGTGAGCAGGACCGTTCCTGGGAGGGGTGTTGGGGGCAGCCCTCGTCTCGCAGAGAAGCCACCATGTGACATGGGACGAGGCACAGACTTCACTTTCCTCCAGTGCGCATGAAGGTGTTGGGCCAGGTCACCTCTCTCGCTTCCTCTCTGTAGAGAGAGCCCACAGGAGGTTCAAGCACCCTGTTCTATGACTACGTCTTCCCAGAATCCCTCTTCTGTGGTTGCAGCCTCTAGCAAGGGAGATCTTTATTAAAATCCTTCATCAAACAATGGTCAAAGGTCTAGAAAGCACAGAACAGCAGGAAGAGGAACCCAGCCTCGAAACCAATGCATTCTGTGCAAGTTCAAATTGACTTTGTGCCCTCTGGGCCTTTGCTGAGAGCCCAGGTGGGAGGAAGGGCAGGTGGTTCCCCAGAATTTGAAAGCCCCGAATAGCTGGGCTCATGCAGCCATAAACCACGGGGCAGGGCAGAGCCGAGACACCCGGGGAGGGAGGAGGAGGAAGGCGGCTGTGAAACAGAGGCTGGCAGAAGCCTGTTGGCCCTGGGGGACCAAAGCCCCCAGTTGCAGCGCACCCACTGGCTGATGAGCCTGCCTCTCACATCTCAGCTGCACTGAGTAAATCCCCTAGGCACGGCTCTGCTGCCAACGGGACCAGCAGATCTGGTTTTCCCAGTGCTCTCGGGCCCGAAAGGGGAACTGAGTTCAAGTTCCACCAAGAAAATCCTGCTCTGCCGAGAGGACCAGTTTAGCCCTTGAGAACCAGAGGTGGGAAGGAGTGGAGAGGAGCTTTACCTACCTCTCCCTCAAAGGACAGTGACTCATATGGTTTCTTACTTTTTTTTTTTTTTTTTTTAAATTTACAGGTTAGCGTGTCACTTAAAAAGTGGGCACAGCAGGGGCACCTGGGTGGCTCAGGGGGTTAAGCCTCTGCCTTCGGCTCAGGTCATGATCTCAGGGTTTTGGGATCAAGCCCCGCATTGGGCTCTCTGCTCAGCGGGGAGCTGGCTTCCTCCTCTCTCTCTCTTTCTGCCTGCCTCTCTGCCTACTTGTGATCTCTGTCTGTCAAATAAATAAATAAATAAAATCTTTTTAAAAAAGAAAAGAAAAGTGGGCACAGCACCCAGGGGACCTGGGACCCAGGTTCTTGGAGACTCCAGCAGGTGTCGTGTCATGAACTTCCACCCATGCATGAGGTTCTCCTGTCTTGGCCAGACAGGAATGGCATGCACCTGAAAACACAAAAGAGGCAGCGCCTGTATTTTAGCGGGGAGGGGGGCTCCCTGGAAACCTCCTCTCCTGTCTGATTCACACTCATCTGTGGTGCAGCAGGCTTAGGAACCGTGATTGACTTATTAGTGCAAGGAAAGCAAGCCGGTTAAAGAGACTCATACATCACGACTCCTGTGACACCCGATTATTCATGCCATTGAGGCTTGTGATTCTTCTCGGGGAGCCAGGACGTCCACAGACAGAGGTTGCTTGGGGGGCCAGGGGTTGAAACAAAACAAAGAGGTTGACAACACTAAACCTCACCACCTTTGGTCTCTGAACCTGGGACTTGCCATGCTCTGGGTGAGAAGGGTCTGTAGACTTAGAGCAGGGCCCTTGCTCAGAGGCTGTGAACAAACCTTCCCCGTTTTGTGCTTTTCTAAGGAGGGGCAGGTGGAGGAAGTGGAGGGGGGAGGGGGCAAAGGGGAAGAAGGGACAGCAGTGACCTCCAGACATCTGTCATTTCCCTGCCCAAGGCCAGGACTCTTGGGAATTCGCCTGACCCCACCGATGTCAGAGCTCAGTGGCTTCCCCTGCGTGTGTGTATGTGTGCGTGCGTGCGTGTGTGTATGTAAGCGTGTAAGCTGCATGGAATGTGCGTTTCTGCCAGTGATTCTCATTTCGATGACAAAGCGCAGGGCGTGGGAAGGTGGTGTGACACCAACAGACACAACCGTGCTCTGGGAGCTTGATCAGGTTTTCGGAGACGGGCAGAGAGGCTTCTTCACACGACCTCTCCTTCCTGCCGTCCCTCGAGACCGCTCTCGCTTACTGTGGGATGATGAATGGTGGGTGCTCTTCAGGGTTGGGGTGCCAGGGACATCTCAACGGCCTGCAGACTCCCACTGTGACCAGAGGTGGGAGGGATCTCAGAGGGGTGGCTGGTGGGCACTGGGATGTCCAGCGTTTGCATTCTGTCTGGAGCTAAGCGCAGAGGCTCTGGCAGAGAGGTTTACCCATTGTGAAGGTTCCCAAATCAGTCCTTCCCGATTCTACCCTAAACCTCTGCTCCGGTGCTTCACCTTTGCAGTTCTGCTCCCTTGAGCTCCTTTAGCAAAATCCCTTCCTAAAGCTGAGGCCAGAGAGATACCTGGGTGAGGGCAAATGAAGGGGGGGAGGTGCGGGTGAGGGACATGAAAGACCCTTCTGTTTCCGTCCTTAACTGGACACCCCTCCCCGCCCTACCCCACCAGCCCAGTGTCCAGGCAAAGCCAACTGGCATAGGCCTGGAACTGGCCAACTGCCTCCCCGCTCCCACCGGTTGCCTGGAGACCTCTCTCAGACTTGAGGGCCCATTTCAAGGGTCACTGGCTCTGGGAAAGCTGACCTGACTTGCACAGGGGCAGAGATGACCCAGCTCTTTCGTGCTGCTTCTCCCAACAGCAGAACACACCCCCACGCTCGCCGTCACTCAGATGACACAATCTCTTTATATGTCCCTCTTGTACGCTGTTGGTGTCTTGTACTCCTTTGTGTCCCTGGCACTTAGCTCAGTGGGCACCCTGCGTGTGAGGAAGTCTGCAAACAAGAGCTGTGGTGGGAGGAGCAATGACTTCGAGCCCCGAGATGCCGCTGTGTCGTTCTCTGGTTGCATGAGTCTGGGAGAATCGGGGAACCGTTCAGAGCCTCGCCTGGTAAGTGGAGACATGCCCATCTTGGGATTATGAGGAAAGTTAAGTCGAATGATGTTATGTACAGCAATACAACACTGTAATTGAGGGCCAACCCCATGACAGGCACTGTGACCAGCCCGAGAAATCGAATGTCAAGTAAGAGGTGGGCATGGATGGACCTCAAGGAACACACCTGCATGGAAGGGTCCCCCAACTGGTGCTCGGGACACAGTACTATGTTCAGTACACGCCAGTGAAGGGCTGGGCTCAGGAAGACAAAGCTGACCCAGGAGACCAATGAGAACTGACGGCAGGGGGTGCTCAGGGCAGAAAGCCCAAAGGACAGCAGCCAGCCAGCAAGATGCTGCTTTTTCTCCTCCCAACAGCCCAAGAAAGCACTTCCTTGGAGTTAGGAAAAGGACTGGAGACTTGTCCGTTTTACAATGAAAAGAAATTATATGATATTAAAGAACTACTTCCCTGGCCTTCTAGAAAGTACTAAAGGTAGGTTCTTCTTGCAGCTAAAAAACTTTAAGAAATATTCCTAGAAAGGGCACCTGGGTGGCTTAGTTGGTTGAGTGTCTGACTCTTAATTTCAGCTCAGATCATTATCTCAGGGACCTGGGATCGAGCCCTGCGTCAGGCTCTGTGCTCAGTGTGGAGTTTGCTTGTCCCTCTCCCTCTGTTCCTTCTCCTCTTTCTCTCTCACTCTCTCTTTCTTGCAAATAAATAAATAAATAAAGTTTTT
The DNA here is from genome assembly GCF_022355385.1 of Mustela nigripes. NCBI lineage: Eukaryota > Metazoa > Chordata > Mammalia > Carnivora > Mustelidae > Mustela > Mustela nigripes. The sequence continues at coordinate 131,416,587 of NC_081557.1, forward strand.
AAAAATCTAAAAAAAAAGAAAGATTCCTGGGAAAACTTTGGCCTGAGATTCAGAACCATGTAGCAATGCTCTAAGCATTTGCTGGTCGCAAATTAAACATATATTAAAAAATAAAATAAAATATTTCCACATCAGTCAAGCATTGATAGATTCACAAGGAGAATGAGAAAAATATTATCTGGCTCGTGGTCCTAAGGTTTTTACTCTGGCGTTTGTTTATTTATTTTTTTAAACATTTTTTAAAAAAAGAATTTCTTTATTTATTTGACAGAGATCACAAGTAGGCAGAGAGGCAGGCAGAGAGAGAGGAGGAAGCAGGCTCCCTGCTGAACAGAGAGCCCCATGCGGGGCTCAATGTGGGGCTTGATGTGGGGCTCGATCCTAGGACCCTGGGATCATAACCTGAGGCGAAGGCAGAGACTTTAACCCACTGAGCCACCCAGGTGCCCCTTACTCTGGCCTTTAAAGGCTCACAGAGATTTCTTAGGGGCCTCAGGTTTGGTTTATGTTTGAGGGTGACCCCTTGCAGCTGTACCCAGAGGAAGCTCGGGCTGCAAGGTATCATGTTTCTAAAAATGTCCCCAAGAGCCATCTCTGAGACATATTTCCTTCCCAGGCTAATCCCTCCCAGGGAGGAGGGATCGGAAATGAGGAGTCATGATCTTACGGAAGCTGGACCACTGTTGCTGAGAGATTATAGGTATCAAAGGTTCAGAGCATTTGCAAAATCTCAAGTTGCTCCTGTTCCCATCCTTCCAGTTTGAAGGGCCAGGCCTTTTCCAGTGGTCCTCAGGGAGACTGGGGTGGGGGATGGGTCAGAACCTCCTGGAAAGCTCTGTAAGAATGCATTTGCCTCCCCCCCCCCCCCCCCCGGCCCATTCTAAACCTCCCCAGGTGGAAGGGTGGCAGGGGTTAGCCAAGAAAGGACTCACTCTCCAACAGACTAATGACTTTCCACCATCTCCCAACCACCTCCCAAATTCATTTCTTACTCTCCAGAGAACGGGATCTGGAGTTTGCCAGAACTAGGTTTTAATCCACATCTACCATTTGCCTGTGGCTCATGTTCCTCACAGAAAACCCCCAAAGCTGGTGTGGCCCTGAGGAAGCTTTAGGGTGACCCAGGACCGAGGAGGTGCAAAACAGGACAGGCTGGGGCAAAGCCGACAAGCTGGTCGCCCTAGCAGCTTTCATCTTGCTGCGGGGAGCATCTTGCTGCGGGGAGAAAGGGGATGTGGCCTAAAGAGGGCCCGGGGTTAGCCATCTTGGATAAAGAAATGGTGCATTAAAGGCATTTAAAACAGCAAATGACAGCAAATGTGATTCTGTTCCTCCCAGGGGCTCCAGAAGGGTGGATGCGGCCTGGCCGCTGGCCTGCTCAAGGGGAGAGCACTGGGAACTGGGAAGGAAGGTAGTTGGCCTCCTCTGAAGCATTTCTTTTCTTTCTTTCTTTTTTCCCCCTTTTTTCATTTAAATCACCACCTTCCAGGGAGGCTGCCTTGAGAACCCTGTCTGCTGGGGAAGGGAAAGAAAGAAGTAGAACAGCCACCACCCACAAGGAGGGGAGCTGAGGAGAGCAGACTCTGGGGGCTGCCCACACGGGTGGGAAAAGGCAGCCCTCCTCCAGGGCAGAACCACACAAAAGCCCTATTTGTCCTGGCCTTTTCCTGCCTAAAGCCCAGTTGTCTGCAGCCCAATGTTCAGCCTGTGGAGTGGGGCCCAGCAGGCATGTGGGCAGGACCAAGGCTCCTGCCCCTGGGGGCGACTGCTCCCTCGCCTGACCCCTGGGCTTGCGCTCCTCACCCTCATCTCTTTGCCTCCCGATAATGCAGTCCCTTCCTCCTGGACTCTCCGGTCTTTCTTTTCCACTTTCTTTTTCCTCCATCCCTGTGTCCCGATGAATAAAGCAAGATTTTGGCAGGTCCCTTGCCCTAGGCTTAGACCCTGCCACAGAAATTCTTCTTCTTCTTTATTTCTTTTTAAAGATTTTATTTATTTATTATTTTTTACTCTTATTATTCTTAAAGATTTTATTTATTTATTTGACAGAGAAAGAGACAGCAAGAGAGGGAGCACAAGCAGAGGGAGTGGCAGAGGGAGAAGCAGGCCTCCTTCCGAGCAGGGAACCTGATGAGGGGCTCAATCCCAGGACCCTGAGATCATGACCTGAGTTGAAGGCAAAGGCTTAACAATTGAGTCGCCCAGGCGCCCCAAAGATTTTACTTATTTATTTGTCAGAGAGAGAGAGAGAGAAAGAGCGAGTGCCCAAGCAGGGGGAGCAGCACCCAGAGGGAGAGGGAAAAGCAGGCTCCCTGCTGAGCAAGGAGCCTGACCTGGGTGGGGCCCAAACCCAGGACCCTGGGGTCACAACCTGAACTGAAGGCAGATACTGAGCCACCCAGGTGCCTAACTCCCCCTAACCGCCCTCTCCCCGATAGGATTTTATTTCCTGCCTCAGCAATTCTTTTTTTTTTTTTTTTTAAGATTTTATTTATTTATTTGAGAGAGAGACAGTGAGAGAGAGCATGAGCGAAGAGAAGGTCAGAGGGAGAAGCAGACTCCCCATGGAGCTGGGAGACCGATGCGGGACTTGATCCCAGGACTCCGCGACCATGACCCGAGCCGAAGGCAGTCGTCCAACCAACTGAGCCACCCAGGCAGCAATTCTTAAATGTTTGAGGGAAAGACAGACTTCCACACAGGAAATGTTAACTTTTATTCCTTCTCACGGGGCTTTGAGTCCCTCAAAGTTGGGCACTCAGTCTTCTTGTGGCCCACAGTCTCCTGAGCAGGAACAGAAATATGTGTGCAAAGAATACATACACAAAAAGAGATTGTTGTTAACAAGGGTGGCCTGTGATGACCCCTGAGCTGAGGGAGAAGGAGAGGAGTTCTTCAAACTGCTAATTTTGACGAATGCCTTCTCTTCAGTCGTGAGTGGGCAGGCCCTTCAGTCAAGTGGAAGGTCACATCAGCTCCTTTGTCATCCAAGTCACCTCAAGGGACAGGATTTGCAACGAAGGCCTCCTCGCCTCCTGCACCTCAGAAAGTCCCATTCATCCAGGGAGCAAGATCAGGGAGATAAGAAGCAAAAAAGTGGGACGAAGGTGTAAGTTTAGATGAACTTTCTCTATCACTCCATCTAGCCAGCATCTGTGCTTTGTCTGTCCTGCCTTGGGAAAAGCTCGTTTGTACTCTAGAATCCTCAGGAGCTGACAAGGAGGAAGGAGCTAATTTTATTGAGCATCTACCACGTGCCAAGCACTTTACATAAACTATCACACTGATCATTTATAATTCATAAAAATCTAGTTGATGACATTACCCTTTTTGGACAGAATGAAGTTCCGTGATTCATCTAGGGGTGCCTGGCTGGTGGTAGGAGGAGCGGACGGCTCTTGGTCTTGGGGTCTTACATACGAGCCCCATGTTGGGTGTAGAAATGACCTCCATAAATAAAAAAGAAAACTGAATAATTCACCTCATTTACCCCTAAAAGAAGTAGAACCAGAAATTAGCTGACCCTCTGGTTCTTAAGCCTGTGACCGTCTTTTCCATTATATTATACTGCAGTGGTTACTTGTATAGAGAAGATAAAGGAGTCAGAGCAGGAAAGCAGAAGGATCTTTTAAAACTAGAACCATGTTGGTAAATATGAGGGATTTGCACTGGGCTTTGGGCTCAACGCTGGCTTGTGAGATTTTAAACCAGTTCCCACGGAACAGTTCGAATCCCAATTACCCCTCACTTAGCTATGTTTACTTGCCGGTTACTGAGACCACGATTTACACTCTTTAAACCTATTTATAATATCAGCTTGTATTGCATCGTGAGCTAGTGAATTCTTTGTTTACCACCTCCTCTACAAGTAGTACTTGCTTGGATTTGCCCTACAATGACTTTTTCTAAGCTTCGAAGAAATACTTCTTCATTTGAGTATTCCAGAATGTTCTCCTGCTCTGAGATGTCTATAATCTCTTAGATTTCAAGAACATTCTTTCTTAGACTTTCATGTCTCAAACTGGAAGTTCCCTCCTCCTGATCTCACCTCGCTGTTTCTCTGGGCTCATCTAAATGCCACCCTTCCAGACCCTTTCAATGTGACTTTTTGTGCCTATAATATCTCAGGACAGTCTCCCTACTGTGGCATTTGAGTGAGCCTCTGGTTAATAAGATGCTCATGTCAACTTGGCTGATTTGTTGAGGGCCAGCTGGGCACACGATTTTAATAAGAAACCTATTTCTCCTCTGCTCTTTGGGATAATCAGAGGAGAGAGCTCCAACAGGGCCATTCTTCCCCCAAGAAAGCCTTGATCACTTCCCCAGAGCGTGTGGGGAAGAGGGAGAAAGTCCACTGAAATACTCTTGCCACAAGGGCTTTGTGAGGTCTGCTCACTGCTCAGTGACTTCCGTAAGTCACTCCTACCAGACAGTCAAATTCATGCTCCAAACAAATGACACATTTCTGCGTGTGTCAGAGCCTCAGCTCCCCTTAAATGTGGGACACTGTGAATGCCCAGGGGCTGCCGAGGATCAAGGGAGAATTGGTCTTTCCTTCCTTAAACTGGAGGGCAGTCTGGCCCTGTTGCTTCGAGTGGGCATTTCAAAGGGGTTGCAGAGCCTCCAGTGACACCCAAGTTTCAGGAAGTTTCAAAGGGGACTGTGGGGGAGTGGTTTTTCCAGCCCGGGAGTGTGGGAAATCCTGGTGTTGGGGGTTGAATTGTGCCCCCCAGAATACACATGTTGAAGTCCTAACCCTCAGAACCTCAGAATGTGACCTTATATGGACACAGGTGCGTTGCAGAGGTAACTAGGTTAAGATGAGGAATGGAGTGTTTATAGGACCACACTCTGGGACACACTCTTCAGACTCTGTCTTGTGAGCCCCGCCTAGGTTCATCAAGCTTACCTGTTAGAAAGAGAGGTGACTTTCAAAGCCATCCCCTGAGATCTAGGTCATAGGACTTGGCACCCCAAACACTAATCTTCCCTGGGCCTCTTTTTCCTCCCATGTGCAGCCCGCTTAGGCGTTCCCCTGGGAGTCGACCCAGGGCTCTGTGGGAGTCAGGGGAGCATCTCTAGAACTGCTTCCAGCAAGGGCCCCATAAATGATGCTGGGGTCTCCCGGCAGTTCCCCTGTGGAGCCTGGAATGTAGGCCCAGCAACTGCCATGTGGGGAAAAACAGCCCTTGTCTCTGGCTCGAATCCCAACAGAGCAGCCAGAGCCAGACCCCTTTCGGAGAGGTCTCTGGACAGCCCAAGACAGGGGTTTCCGCAGGGTAGATTCCCATGGCCGTGAGGGCTGGCCACCGAAGGTCAGCGCCCCGTTGCTTTCCAGCCGCCCCCAGCGGCTCACCACAGTCCCCATCCTGGCATGCTCTCATAGTGCCCCCGGCTTCCAGACAGAAGCCTGGGCTGGTCAGAGCTGTAGGAAGGAGGCAGGGCGAGCAGCATGGAAAATGGGGGCTGTGAGCTGAAAATAACACACACACACACACACACACACACACACACACACACACACAGAGCCAGGGAGTGTCACTTCCTAATTCCTACCTCAGGATGGATCTGGCAGATACGTGGGAGGAGCAGGAGATGTGAGGGCAGAGGGGTGAGGGACACTAATTGTTATGTGGCAAATACCACGCCTCCAAAAGCACCCGAAAGCACACGGGGCCCCTGAGTTCAGCTCACACTAGTTGTGGAACCAAGTTTAACCGTTCACACCCAGTGGAGGAGGAGAGGGTGGGTAGCTAGTTTTGGCAGCAACTAATCCCATGAAATAAGAGCGGTGACCTCAGGTTAATAATTCCAGCCCCCCTTGCCCTGGGCCACTGAAGGGCAGCACGGACAGCAAAGGAAGCAGAGGGTGTCTGGGGGGATATGGTGTACATGAGGAGGCTGAGGAAAATGAGACTGGGAAGGCAGGTGAAGGCCAGATTTCAGGGTCTGCGAAGCCCCGATTCATTTATCTGTAAAGGATTTCAGATCGTATTCCTCAGGGTACGGGGAAGTCAAGTTCTTTGCACAAATGAGTCCCATATCAGAGCAAGGCTTCCAGTGGCTCGGAGGAGTTGAGGTTGGAGGTGGGGATGCAGCTGGTGACCAAGATGGGAGGCTGTGAGACTCCCCATTGAAAAGTGGGTAGGTGCCACCGAAGTTCCTACAAGAGCCCAAAGCCTAAGAGGTCAGCCGTTGGGGGGAATGATCCTTGTCCCTCCTTGCACTTGCTAGACTCTAAAGAGCTAACCCTCCCAAGTGTGGTTGAGAACGTAGGGCACTGGGACTCCCACACGGTGGTGAGAGGTTCCTTAAAAATCCACAGTGCATCTTAGGTCCATAAGAGAAGTGAGGTTACAGGACAAACTGCTGCCCCTTAAATTGGAGAGACAGAGAAGCACGAGTTACTGGAGCAGAACCCCGACGGTGGAGACCTCATCAGCATCAGTGCTAGGGTAGGGAAATCTGAACTGTAACGAACCAGTTGGAGGCTCAGTGCGGACGGCTCCGAGAGTTAAAAACCCTGACGGAACTCAGTTATGGTGAGGCCTAGACTGGTGAGTTTTACTCCCTGGAGATCTACCAGGTTCTCACAGTGAATGTTAAATGAATGAATGAATAAATCAATATCCTCTTGTGCTCATTGCAGGGTGTGGGGGATAAAAAGGAACTGGTTTTTGTTTTTTGTTTCTTTTGAAAAATTTTATTTATTTATTTGACAGAGACACAGCAAGAGAGGGAACACAAGCAGTGGGAGAGGGTGAAGCAGGCTTCCTACTGAGCAGGGAGCCTGGTGCAGGACTCAATGTGGGGACCCTGGGATCATGACCTGAGCCAAAGGCAGACCCTTAACAACTGAACCACTCAGATGCCCCAGCCCTAGGAACTGTTTTGAAATATGCCAAAGCTCTACTCTTATTAAGTCCTGCCCTGAGAGAAAACTAGTTAATGCAGCCTAACCCAATAAGGATTTTATCAGAGTCTAACTGACCTGGAAAAAGGGAATATCCAAACTCCCGCCATCCTGTTCCATCTAAGGGGGGGGGGGGGGGAGTAAACTGAGAAGCAGAATCCAGAGCCATGATCTCACTAAAAGGCTGAGATAGAATCCCCGGAGTGTGTAACACTTCCTCTACCTCACACCTCCTTACCACCCTGCTGGGTACGATAAAAGACTATTTAAAGTAATTCCTTTCACCTGATGATCATGCCCCGCCATCCAGGAAGAAACTAGAAGACGTAGTAATCGGAAGAGACAGAAAAAGCATCAGAACCAGACTCAGACACAGCAAGGGTGTTGTAACTCTCAGACCAGGAATTTAAAGCAGCTATAATTAGTAAAGGAACAGCTGTAATAATAAAGTAGACAGCATGCAAGAACAGATGGGCAATATGACACAGAGATGGGAATCCTGAAAAAGAACCAAAAGGAAATGCTAGAGATAAAAACCACTGTAACAGAAATGAAGGATGACTTTGATGGGTTTTTTTAGTAGACTGGACACAGCTGAGGAAAGAATCACTGAACTTGAAGACAGCATAATAGAAACTTCCAAAACTGAAAAGCAAAGAGAAAAAAAGACTAGGATTAAAACAAAAACAAAGAAACAAAGAAACCCCAACAGACTATCCAAGGACCATGGGACAACTGTAAAATGTGTAACATGCGTAATGGGAATTCCAGAGGAGAGAAATAAATAAATAAATAAATATCTGGAACAATAATGACTGAGATTTTCCCCAAATCACTGTCAGATTCAGGAAGCTCAGAGACACCAAGCAGAAAAAATGACCAAAAAACTACTCTTAGACATATCATTTTCAAACTACAGAAAATCAAAGATAAAAGTCCTGAAAGGAGCCAGAGGATAAAACACCTTACTTACAGAACAAAAACCAAAGTTCCATCTGACTTCTCAGATACCATGCAAGAAGAGAGTGGGAATGAAATAAAGTGTGTATCCTTTTAAGATTTTATTTATTTATTGAGAGAGCACAAGCAGGGGGAGCAACAGGGAAAGGGAGAAGCAGAAACCCCTCTGAGCTGTGGGAGTCTGATGCGGGGCTCGATCCCAGGACTCTGGGATCATGACCTGAGCCGAAGGCAGATGCTTAACCAACTGAGCACCCAGGTGCCCTGAAATAAAGTGTTGAGAGAGATTAACCAACCTAGAATTCTGTCCTCTGTGGAATTAGCCTTCAAAAGTAAGGAGAAATAAAGACAAAAACTGGGGGAATCTATTGCCATGAGACCTATCTCGTAAGAAATATTAAAAGAAGTTCTTTCGAAAGAAGGTAATTGATATAGATGAAATACCTGGATCTACATATAAAAGAGCTTCAGAGAAGGAACACATGAAGGCAGAAGATCGCATCTTCGAGTTTTAAATCTGTATTCCTTTGAGTATGATTAAACTTTTCCCAAATTAAAAAACAGATTGGGAAAAAAAAAAAAAAAAAAAGCAGGATTGACTATGGTTCCTCTGAGCTGTTAGCTTCAGCCTTGTCCTCCGTCTAGATGGTCACCAGAGCTCTAAGTCTGCATCATTTAGAAGGGAGAGGGAGACGGGTAATGCCTTCCCTCCCTTTCTCCTTTTCCAGTTAAGGGCCTAACCTTAACTGGAACTTGCTTCCCAAGGATCCAAATGCAGCCTACGCGAGAGGATGTGGAAGACAAACAGGAACGTGAAGGCTCTATGTTTACGGGATCTTTTACCACTTTATCTCTTTTAAGACTTAAGACAGATCTATGTGGTTGTAGGACAAGCATTCACTGTTTCTTGCAGGTTGGGTGAATTCCCTGGCTGAAGTGTCAGAATCTGGATTTGAACCCAAGTCTCTTGGCTCCAGGTGGGCCCCTTCTACTCAGAGAGTTACTACAGAGGCTCATGTCCATTCCTGAAAATACAGTGTTGCAAAGAGGGCACTCAGACAAAATGGAGATGGAGATCCCAGGCTAGGCAATCCCCAGGTTGCTGCCATCCCTGGGCAGGCTGGAATTGCAGTGGGAGGGGTGGCTGGCTGGATCCACTTTGCCTTTGTGCAATATGGCGATGGGATGGCAATGTGCCCAGCTGTGGCTGGCAGCAGCTGGCTGGCCATGCTCTGTGTTGGTGAAGACCACTTTTTGTCTTCTACTCCCGTTCCTACGGGAATCCTTATGGTGGAGGCAAGCACATTCTCTAAGATGCATCAGTTTGGAGTTGTCTGGAGGAACAAGCTGAGAAGATCCTGGGGAGTGGGCTTCATCAGCTCTTTCTTCTCAGCCTGGGTGCCCTGTGTAGCACAAAATCCAAGGGGCGGAACCCAGGAACTCTCACACTCTTGCCTTCCTTCTCATCTTTGGGAAGATTCTTTTCATTTTAATGGCTCACCATGGGACTAAGCTTTAAGATTATGACTGCTTCTGAAGACCGATTTTAAGCCCAGGGACTGAAAATGTGTTTTTAGAACAAAAAATGGATATATCCTACCGGTAGACTCTGCACTATGGGGCCCTCGGGAGGGACAGTATTTAAAATACTTAAGGACCCATAAGGCACAGGCCCTGAACAACCAGAGGGGTGGCAGGAGATCTTGGAGAGCTCTGTCTGCAGGACCGAGGTTAACCCCTTAGTTGCTGAGTTTTGGGGAGTTGGTGGAGGATGTGAGGGAAGGGCGGGGGTGGGGGCCAGAGGAACCAGATGGAAACTCAGTTATTCACCCACTGATACAGAAGTCTCTGTTTTTTTGTGTGTGTGTGTTGGTTTTTTTTTTTTTGTTTTGTTTTGTTTTTTTAAAATTTTTTTAGAAGTCTCTGTTTTTGACATCTTGTTTTGCTTTCACCTGTGCAGATAGCTGAATACCAGCCCCGCCCCCTAACCGTTTGGGGAAGGAGAGCTAAAGCTAAGGGAGGTTGAAAGATCTGGCCAAGGTCACACAACAGTATCCTAGCTCAGCCTCTAAACCTTGTCTTTAGCTCCTCAACCTGATACCAGGGAAAGTGTCTAACGTCCTGGTATTTCATATCTAACCTGTCTACCCGTAGACCTTGTCCATAGCCATAATGTTTTGAGCAATTTATATAGAAAATAGGCTCCCTGAGATCCTATCACGTGAAGCGTTCTCTGGAACAAAGGTTGGCAAACATTTTCCATAAAAGGCCACTTTGTTTTTTGTTTTGTTTAGAGAGGGTGCATGTGTGCGTGCAAGGGGGTGAGGAGGTAAGTCAGAGGAGAAGCACAGAGGAAGAGAGAAGAAAATCTAAGCAGGCTCCATGCCTAGCATAGAGTCAGAGGCAGGGCACGATCTCATGACCCTGGGATCATGACCTGAGCCGAAACAAGAGCCAGACACTTACCCCACTGAGCCACCCAGGCTCTCCAAAGGGCCACTTTGTAAATGTTTCTTGGTCTGTGGGGCATACACCCTCTACAGCTCTGTCATTGCAGCAGGAAGGCAGCCACACAAGTGAGTACATGGAAGCGTTTGGCTGTACTCCAATAAAATTGTATTAATGGGCATTAAAATGTGAGCTTCATATGATTCGCATGTGCCACAAACCACAATTATTCTTTTGAAATTTTTATCCATTAAAAATTGAAAAACACGGGGCGCCTGGGTGGCTCAGTGGGTTAAGCCGCTGCCTTCAGCTCAGGTCATGATCTCTGAGTCCTGGGATCGAGTCCCGCATCGGGCTCTCTGCTCAGCAGAGAGCCTGCTTCCCTCTCTCTCTCTGCCTGCCTCTCCATCTACTTGTGATTTCTCTCTGTCAAATAAATAAATAAAATCTAAAAAAAAAAAAAAAATTGAAAAACAGGGGCATCTGGGTAGCTTAATGGGTTAAATCCTCTGCCTTTGGCTCAGGTCATGATCCCAGGGTTCTGGGATCGAGCCCCACATCGAGCCCCGCATCGAGCCCGGCATGGGGCTCTCTGTTCAGCAGGGAGCCTGCTTCCTCCTCTCCCTCTGCCTGCCTCTCTGCCTACTTGTGATCTCTGTCTGTCAAATAAATAAATAAAATCTTTTTAAAAAAAAATTGAAAAACATTCACTGAAAAGAAAACACCAAATTTTTTCCCAACCATTAAAAAATGAAAAACACTCATTGAAAAAAAGAAAAATTCCTTCATTGAAAAACCTCCTGAACTTGCACGTCCTACAAACACATGGCAGGCCAGATTTGGCTCACGGGCCTCATTTTGCCAACCTCTGGGCTAGATAGTTCAGGCCTCTGGAGATTCACCGTGTCCCCAACATAATGTTTATGCAGAATTAAAACCAGGGTTAAGCTGGTTTCCCTCTTTACTTTCCTATATAGCCCACCTAGATGAGTAAGCCCAAGAGAAACCCTGAATTCCAGAAGAATCTGTGTGGGTGTCCAGGAGGCTGCAGATGCAGGGGAGCTGGGCTGCTCTGGGGGCTGTGTGCCCAGAACTGCCTTGGAAGCTGGGCTCCCGGATACCAGGTCCCAGGCTCCCCACCACCGGGCCCTCCCCCTGGTAATTAGCTTATGCTGGTTCTTTCTATACTTACTCAGGAAGGGGCTTGTCAAGGGCCAGCATTCAGACTCCTTCTTAATCTTCTTCATCAGGTTACTCTGAGAGGTTGTATAACCCAAGGGTCGAGCACAAGGGTGCTGGACTGCCCAGGTGTGAAACCCAGCTCTATCCCTGTGAATGACCTGGGTGGGATTAGTATCTTCTCTGTGTAACATTTCTTCGACTGTACCGTGACGTGGAGTAACAGAGTCAACATGAGGAAAAGATGTCACATGTGCTCAAGGCGTTTTAGTACTCCAATGTTCCTATTCTGCATCTCCCCCTACCCTCTCTCACCTGAATCCAGGCATCGAAGGTGCCAAGCAAACGTACCAAGCTCTGGGCTGGGGAGGGGGATGCCAAGCCAGGAGAGATGAGAGTTGTTTCAGTTGGTTATTATTATGTAACAAAACAGCCAAAACTTAGTGACAGAAAAACGCAACAAATGTTTATTTGATTACACTTCTGAGACCTGGCATAGGGCTTGCTTCTTCTGTACACAGTTTCGGCTGGGAAGCCTCACGGGAGCTGGAGGGGAGAAGGTAGCTTGGCTGACATGTCTGGCATCTTAGCAGGGGCTGGCAGAGCTGCCTCCTCTCCCCGCCCCTCCCCCGGCTCGTCTCTGGCCACGCAGGCTCTGTCTAGCAGCACAGCTGCACTTGTTCACACAGAGGGGGCTCCTGGGACGATAAAGCCCAGGCCCCAAAGTCATACAGTGTGACCTCTACCACATTTTGTTGCCAAAGCAAGTCATAGTGAGGGTGCCTGGGCAGTTCAGTTGATGAATCCTCTGCCTTCGGCTCAGGTGGTGATCCCAGGGTCCTGGCATCGAGCCCTACATCTGACTCCTTGCTTGGTGAGAGCCAGTTTCTCCCTCTTCCTCTGCCTGCTGCTCCCTCTTCCTGAGTTCTCTCTCTGTATCTCTGTCAAATAAATAAATAAAATCTTAAGGAAAAAAAAAAAAAGCAAGTCTTAGGGCCAGCCTGGATTTAAGAGGAGGTGAAATCTCAATAGGGCGAGCGTGTGTGGGAACAGAGGAGTTGCAGGTGGCTCACTTATGCAGGCCATCTACCACAAAGACAGCGAGAGTTAGCCTGAGCAACTCGAGAGCCCACACCCAGCTTGGCTTCTTCGCCTGTTAGCACCAGAACCTAGAACAATGTTTTTGAAGACCCTTAAGAAATATTTACTTCTCTGCTGTTTTGGAAGAGTTCTCATTTTGAAATTTGTTATCTTTTCTTTTTTCTTTTTCCTTTTTTTTTTTTTTTTTTTTAGTGAGCTCTATGCCCAGTGTGGGGTTTGAACTCCTGACCCGGAGATCAAGCAACACATTCTCCACCAACTGAGCCAGGCAGGCGTCCAAAATTTACTATCTTTTAAACAGTGTGTCCGTCTTACTGAAAAACCACTGAGATAATGCTAGTGAGAAATAACAGTTTCTTTTTTTTTAAAGACTTTGTTTATTTATTTGTCAGAGAGAGAGCACAAGCAGAGGGAGTGGTAGGCAGAGGGAAAAGCTGCTTTTTGCCAAGCAGGGAGCCTGATGTGGGGCTTGATCCCAGGCCCCCGGGATCAGGGTTCCAGCTGAAGGCAGATGCTTAACACATTGAGCCACCCAGAAATAATGAGAAATAATAGTTTTAATCTCTCATTCTAATGTAACTCAAAAATTTTACATATCACTTTCTATTTGTATACCTCACTTTTTTTTATAATAATAAGTCATGCAGCATGATGGAAATGACAAATAGAGAAGCCTTTTATATAGTCTGTTAGCATATATAATTCTGCAGTCAGCTATTTTGACTTATCACAGTATTCAACATTTTTTTATGTCCTTACCTAGTTTTTTCACCCTTTTTTGAATAGCTACTGTAATGTTCCATTGTGTAGATCTGTCACAGCCCATTAAATCTTTCTTCTCATGGTCATCTAGGCTGTTTCTGCCATACAACATTTTTCCATATTTCAACACAGCCCTCATGTTTTGTTTTGTTTTTTTCCAGCAGCTGGTTTATCTACCATATTCTAGAAACACACACTCCTCTCATGGTGGCCATCTTGGCTATGTGTACACAGCAGTGGAGCTGCTCACAGGCACACATGCTGGGACCAGGACAGAGTCAGTCTGTGACCCCGAGGCAGAGGAGAACAGTGCATGGGGAGGGGGTGGGCAGGGCTCAGGGAGTTCTGTCTCAGAGTGGTTCGCTCGGTCCTGCTTAACTTTGAATCCTGGCTGCTGCTTATCAGTCCGTCACTCACATCCAAGTTTGGTCCAAGGACGTCTCAAAACACCTCTTGCTTCCTTTCAAGCTTCCTTATTGTTCTTTTGCAAGTGTTACAATAAGCCTATGTTTTTGTTTTGTTTTAAAGATTTTTATTTACTTATTTGACAGAGAGAGAGAGATCACAAGTAGGCAGAGAGGCAGGCAAAGAGAGAGGGAAGCAGGTTCCCCACTGAGCAGAGAGCCTTATGTGGGGCTCAATCCCAGGATCCTGATATCATGACCTGAGCTGAAGGCAGAGGCTTAATTCTCTGAACCACCAAGGGGATGCTATGATAAACCTATGTTATCATATTTGGTTTTTCTTCTTTTGAATGATTTTATTTTTTAAAAAAGATTTTTATTTATTTACTTGACAGAGATCACAAGTAGGCGGAGAGGCAGGCAGATAGAGAGGAAGGGAAGCAGGTTTCCTGCTGAGCAGAGAGCCCGACATGGGGCTCCATCCCAGGACCCCGGGATCATGACCTGAGCCAAAGGCAGAGGCTTAACCCACTGAGCCACACAGGTGCCCCTGAAATGACTTTATTGAAACAAATTCCCAGTGGATGACTACGCCAAAATGCAGTCCTATCTTACAAAATTGCTTTCCAAAACTGGCACAAGATTCAGGTGCTAATGTTGGATGTTAGTGATGAAAATTAGCCCAGATGCGAATGGGAACCTCCAACAGCTGTGTTTCTTTGGTTCTCCTCCATGTACACTTTTTTTTTTTTTTAAGATTTTATTTATTTATTTATGAGAGAGAGAGAAAGAGAGCGAGCACAAGCAGGGGGAGTGGCAGGCAGAGGGAGAGGGAGAAGCAGACTCCCCATTGACTAGGGAGTCTGATATGGGACTCAGTCCCAGGAGCCTGGGATCACGACCTGAGATGAAGGCAGACAGGAAGGCTTAGCGGACTGAGCCACCCAGGTGCCCCACCTCCATGTGCTTTAACCACAGTCTTTGATGGAAGGCTGTCTATCTGCTCCCCTAACTTCCAGGTCCTTAAGAAAAAGGAGAACATCTCGTCTACCTTTATATCCCCAATTCTATCTAGCACAGTACCTAGTCCTATAGAATAAAAATAAAATACTAACTTAGTAAGTGAATGCATGATTACTGCAATAATTATTTTTTCTAACTTGGGTTAAAATTCCATCCCCTAAGCTCTGTCCATACTCCCTAGTCTCAGTTTACTCACCTACAAAATGGGGATGGTAATATCTCCCTTACAGGATGGGTATAGGGAGATGAGACAATGTTTCTGAAGGGTCTGACATAGAGCCTGATGCAAGAGAAGCAGTGATTTTATCATGATGTCACATGCTGATTCATTAAGTTTTCCACTGTGATGACCATTCATGTATTTCCTCCATTTATGTTAGGGTCTAGCTGTTTTTCTAATAAATTTGAATGAATTCTTCATTTTTTTTTTAGCTTTATAGTCTTTTTTAATATAAATTTTAAATATTTAGTTTTGTGATTTTTATGATAGAAGCTTTACAGTTTTGTGTGATTACATTTATAGTTTTCCCCCGAGATGTTTTTACATTTCTTCAACTAAGAACATCATTATCCTCTCACAAATGTGATTTATGTCCCATTTTCTACTGCTGTTTCAACAAGTTAATTTTTTGAAAGATTGTAATTCTTTAATCCATTACTGTGTAGAGTGTAAGCTGTGCCTTTAGATAATCCAGGGTCATCTCTTCTCAAAACCTTTAATGTTTGGGATGCCTGGGTGGCTCAGTCAGTTAAGCTGCTGCCTTTGGCTCAGGTCATGATCTCAGCATCTTGGGAATGAGTCCCACATCAGGCTCTCTGCTCAATGGAGAGCCTGCTTCTCTCTCTGCCTCTGCCTGCCACTCTGCCTGCTTGTGTGCTCTGTCTCTCTCTGACAAATAAATAAATATATAAAATCTTTATAAAAAAACCATTAATTTTATTTTGTTTTTAAAGATTTTATTTATTTATTTATTCCCACACAAAGTAAGTACAAAGGTACACAGCTCCCAGCTAGATTGGTAGTGCCTCAGGGGCCTAGCTCTTTCTATTTTTGTGTTCCACCACCTCTAGGGTCTGACTTCTAGTTTTATGGTCACAATGAGGTTTAAGGCTGCTGCCGGAGCTCCAGCCATTGCATCTGTATTCCAGGCCAGAAGAAGAGAAAGGGAGAAGGGCAAGGAGGGCCCTTCCTAACTAACTGTCTCCCTTTGAAGGAACTTCCCTGAAAATCCCACCCAGTGAGTTCTCATCTGCAGCTGTTTGAACAGAACTTAGTCTGGTGGCCACAGCACATAAGGAAAGCAAAGAGTCTTTTAGCTGGGGACTATCACTGATGTACTGGGTAGCAACTCGTCATCTCCACCACCAGGGACCAAAAGATACTTCTACTCCAGACCCCAAGAGCCTGACCACTTCTGTTGACCACACGGATAATACAGAATCTAAGATGGGGTCACTTCCCCACAGGTGGCTCTGGTGATCTAAATTAGAACTCAGCAGTGGGCTCCCTGCCCTACCCCCACCCTCACATACAGATCCACCCTCAAATGTCCCTACTTTTTTTTAATGTGTGGGGAAAATAAGCCTGTAACTTAACTTGAGCCACTCTGGTTATTTCTTTTATTTATTTATTTATTTATTTATTTATTTATTTATTTTAAAAGATTTTATTTATTTATTTGACAGAGAGAAATCACAAGTAGTTGGAGAGGCAGGCAGAGAGAGAGAGAGAGGAAAGCAGGCTCCCCGCTGAGCAGAGAGCCCGATGCGGGACTCGATCCCAGGACCCTGAGATCATGACCTGAGCCGAAGGCAGCGGCTTAACCCACTGAGCCACCCAGGCGCCCTGGTTATTTCTTGTTAATAGCAGTTAATCTCAGTTTCTAATTGACATAATATCAAAACTATATTCCTTCTTCTTTCTTTATGGACTTTTGTCATGAGTTTACTTTACCTGTACCTTTCAATTCAAATGTCACTTCTTCCAAGCGACCTTCTCCGACCAGCCATCACACCTAAAGCTGCCACCCCTCACTTCTTCACTCTTTATCATGTTGCCCTGGTTGATGGTCCTTATTATGCCCTTTGTGCCAGGAATTCCCTTCTTTTTCCCTTTCTTACTTGTTCTTTTTTTTGCTGGAGAAGGTAAGCTGCATGATAGCAGGGACCATGCCTGTCTTGCTTTCTGCTGTCACTAGGAGAATTCTCTGCACATGGCGGGTGCCCTACAAGTATATGTGAAATAGGCTGAGTCTTCGTGGGAACCAAGATGAGACACCGGGAGTAGGTGGTGCTGTTGAGAAGCTTCCTTAGGGGAAATACAAGAAGCTCAAGTAGAAAACCTGTTGGTGCAAGTGGTTAGGAGTCCAGAGGACTGAGTGGGAGGGAGATGCTGACTTTCCCTAATCCTTCTCCTTCGGAGCATAAAACACACTCACTCAGGGCCGCTGGGCCTGTACAGAATGCAAGTTCACATTCAGTGCCCGTATCCACGGTTGTAAGGTCTCTACCCGCTGTACCAAGCGACATTCTTGTGAGCTCAGCTCACATTCCTAGAAATTCCATGTCAGGCTCTAGCTTGGTCCCATGGGAAAATCATCACCTTGAGCCTCCAGGATGACAGCTGTTCATTGACTGAGCCCCAGCATCCCTCCTAGCACAGGGCTTTTCCTCCCTAGAAGATTTTCAACAGAGATAGTCCTGCCTTCTTCTCCCCCTCCCTGCTTGGTTAAATCCTGCTCAGTCTCAGCCACCCAGCTCCATTCTTACTCCTCTGTGGAAACTTCCCTGACTGTTTGGTTCATCTGGGTCCTTCCTCTTCCTATTGCCATGACTTTTGTTTTGATATGTCATTTATTCATGTATCTACTCCTTTGTTCGTTTAGCTCAAACCTCCTATTTGGGGTTTCTCCTGAGTAGGGAACTCTGTTGATTCCTGAGTTACCCTGAGAGCAAAAACAAACTTGATCTTGGTTGATTCATATATTAATTATTGGACAGATGTTTTCAGATTTCAGTACCTTGGTGATCACCAAATAGGAAAAATAAAATCCCCAAAGCAAGGTGACATACACAAAGCAGATATGAAGGAGCTTTTAGCCCCAACCCCCAGCACTTAGCTTATCTCCTGACCAGCCTGGTGGCCGCTGCAAACAGAGGCTGAGCTCCTCGATGGCACCAGGTGTGTGTATTCCCAGCCGTCCTCTGCTGATCTGTGGGTCCCCTCTGGGGCTGGAGTACTGTCGGTGTTGGACCCTGAGGGACAGACTTGCTTTTTGAGAGCAGCTCCTGAAAGCAAGCACAGGGAAAGGAGAAACTCTATGACCCAGAGAAACGTGGGACAAGGTCCAGGAGACTTTGGGGCAGAAAGGGTGGAAGTTTTAGTTATTTTGATGGATGCCCATGAGCCCAGAGCGGGGTGGTCCAAAGTCTGGTCCAAGAGTCACATAGGGCACTATCCGAGGACCAGAGGGGCTGCCCTTCTCCTGTGGGTGGGGGCTGTGTCAGTACAGACCACCCCCATTCCCTTGCCAGTACAATCAAACATGCTAACACCATCACTGGTCAGTTCATGGACTTGTCCTTTACCTTCACATACAGATGCAATCAAATGTCCATTACCATGTTGCTTCCTAATCTAGGATCCAAACAACTGCAAGCTCGCATGACCATTCTTTTCTATCCTTGACTCGTGTGACCAGGAAAACCACCTTTGTGTTATATCCCAGGGTCAGCAAGGTATAACCAGTCCCCTCCTCCCACCGGGCACAGTACTGTATCCATGGATAAGTTGCACCCAAAAAGACGTCCCTGGGGCACTGTGGGATTTTGAGAGGGTGACAAAATCAGGATGGAGGAGCTGTGTGGAGTAGCATTTGCATGCTGGCTGTATTCAATTGAATCATGACTCTGAAAACGGCACAGCCTCTTTGGCATTTGGTCAGTCAGAATGTGGAAGCAACTGGTCCAGCCCATGGTCGATCATGCTGGGTATTGAATGTATGGGGAGCACCCTTCTTGGGATGATCTGTCTGTTCTTAAGCCCAGCCTGGCTTCTTCCCGCCACCTGGAGCACTTCAGGCTGCTCCTGCCCCTTGCTGTGTGCCCAACAAACTTTAATTCATTGTGGAGATTAAGCCAAGCATCCTGAAGAGGACAAACATTTTACCGGAAGGAAAACTCTAATCATTGATGCACTCCTGCCCATGTTACCTGCTGCTTTAACCATCCGCCCCTTCGACTTAGCTCTGTGAGCCCTGGTAGCTGGCCTTCATGAGCCTTGCACTGTGGAGACATCCGCACAGTGCTTTCTGGGCAAAGTTGTGCCCACCATGTTTTGCCAGTCTGTGGACTTAGAAGTTCACTGAAGACAGGGACACCCAGGGAAAGCGCCATGGGATCCAGGCAGGGAGTGGGGTAAGGCAGCTGTGAGGCAAGGAATGCCCAGGGCTGCCTGCAGAGCACCAGAAGTGGGGAGGAAGCAAGAGGGATTCCCTGACAGGCCTGTGAGGGAGTGTGGCCCTGCCCACGCCTGGCTGTTAGACATCTAGCCTCCGGACCTGTGACACAATGTGTTTCTGGTGTTTGAATCTGCCCAGTCTGTGGTCCTTGCTTCTAGAAGTCCTAGGAAACGAATAGCCACCTTCCACTGCTTTTGTTAAGGTTGTGCCAGAGGTACATGGACTGTGTAGCTAATGAAGCAAAGGAGGCGGTCAGGCCCCTACTTGGGTAAGCTCCTTCCAAGACCCTGCACCTCATTTTGTCCTTGCAAATGGGGATTATTTCTCTTAAACAATGTCCCCCACATTGTAGAACATTTGACCTCCATGAGCTCTAGTTCTGCTGCTGTCCCCAGCCACTTTTGCATCAGGAGCAGCCTCAGAGGGGCAGGACTGCAGTCTCTCCGAGGTTTCTGGTTCCCGCTCTGCCATCCCTGGTTCCCCAGTCAGCATTCTCTGTCTGGAAGGCCTTGGAAAGAGAAGCCAATATTAGGTTGCTTTCTTCATCTGTGCGGCAAAGGGCTGAATTAAAGGCCTTCTCAGGGTCTCTCTGGCCAGCTGCCTCCTGGAGAGGTGCATAGAAACACTTTCCTCTAGAGTGTCAGTGAGCAGAAGCTAACATTTCCAATACGGTGTCTTAGTTTGAGCAGAGCCAAAGAAGCCTGATGGGAGAGTCAAGCCCTGGGAAAGGCCTGTCACCATTCCAGTCTGGCTACTCTTCTTCCAGGCTGTTCTGCTGTGTGCCTTCTCCACCTCCACCCACACCTGTCTTCCTTCTCTACAGTCAGATCAGCAGAGAGGGCGGAAATGGCCCCTCAGGCCCTCTGTGCACATGCGCACAGAGAAATGTCCCTTGTCTCAACAGGACTTCTTTCTCATCCTGTCTCCCCACCTCTGAGCCAACCCGAATTCAAACCGATGTCTCAAACAGGTATGTGGCATTTAGTCTGTACGAGGCACTGGGGGACCCTGGATAAATGGTACGCTGGCCCTGGGAAGGGAGAGACCTGAATATAAATGACCACGTAACAGAAATAACATTAAAGACTGTGCTAAATGCCCAAAGTGTAAACGATGTGCTATCTGATTTCCCAAAGGACAATGAATTCTGATTTGGGGAGGGGGTGAAGTTTTACAGAAGAAGTGCTAAGGGTTGTGACGAAAAATATTTAACATTGTCCAGGATGATGGTGTAGGGAGATTCTGACCCAACCTCCTCCCATAGACACACCAAATCTACAGGAATAATTCTCTGTAAATCAATGTGATACACCACATTCACAAAACAAAAGATACAAATCTTATGATTACCTCAATAGATGCAAAAAACCCATTTGACAAAAGCCAGCATCCATTTATGATGAAAACTCTGGAGAGGGTATGTAACTCCAGGTAACAAAGGCTGTAATAACAAACCCACAGCTTACATCATACTCAATAGTGAAGAGCTGCAAGCTTTTCCTCTAAGATCAGGAATAGACAAGGATGAGGATGTCCAGCCTCACCATTTTTACTCAACACAGTATTGGAAGTTCAAACCAGAGTATTAGGCAAGAAAAAGAAATAAAGAAACTCATGTTGGAAAGAAAAAAGTAAAATTGCCACTATTTGCAAATGGCATAATTTTATACACAGAAAACTGTAAGAAAACTTAAGAACTGAGCACCTGGGTGGCTCAGTGGGTTAAGCCGCTGCCTTCAGCTCAGGTCATGATCTCAGGGTCCTGGGATGAAGCCCCGCATCAGGCTCTCTGCTCGGCAGGGAGCCTGCTTCCCCCTCTCTCTCTGTCCGCCTCTCTGCCTACTTGTGATCTCTCTGTCAAATAAATAAATAAAATCTTAAAAAAAACAAAAAACAAAAAACAAAAAACTTAATAACTGTAAGAAACACCAAAAAACTTTTGGAACTAATAAATAAATTCAATAAAGTTGCAGGTTATAAAATCAACATACAGAATCTGTTGCACTTGTATATATTAACAACGAACTATCAGAAAGGGAAATTAAAAAAACAATCCCATTTTTAATTGCATAGGAATAAATTTAATTGAGGAGGTAACAGACCTGGTTGCTGAAAACTGTAAGACATTGATGAAAGAAGTCTAAGATGACACAAATACATGGAAAGACTTGCTGTGCTCATGGCCTGGAAGAATTGATATTGTTAAAATGTCCATAACCCTAAAGCAATCCACACAGACAATGCAATCCCTATCATAATTCCAATGGCATTTATCACAGAACTAGAACAAGCAATCCTAAAATTTGTATGGAACCACAACAGACCAAAGAGCTACAGCAATCTAGAGAAAGAAAAACGAAGCCTGAAGCATCATGTTCCCTGATTTCAAGTTATTTTACAAAGCTATAGTAATCAAAACAGTATGGTATTGGCGTAAAAACAGGCACATAGATCAATGCAACAGAGAGAGATCCCAGAAATAAACCCACGAATTCATGACAAAGGAGCCAAGAATACGCAATGGGGAGAGAGCATTCTCTTCAATAAGGGGAGTTGGAAAAACTGTACAGCAAAGAAAGAAAACCAGAGTACCATGTTACACGGCACACAACAATTAGCTCAAATGGATTAAAGACTTGAATGTAAGACCTGAAGCCATAAAACTCCTACAAGAAAACATAGGAAATAAGTTCTTTGATGTCTGGCAAAGATTTTTTGAATCTGCCTCCAAAAGCAAAGGCAACAAAAGCAAAAAAAGACAAAGTGGGACTACATCAAACTAAAAAGCTTCTGCACAACAAAGAAAACCAGCAATGTAATGAAAAGGCAACCTACTGAATGGAAGAAAATATTTGCAAATCATATACCCAAGAAAAGGTTAGTATCTAAAAGATATTAAAAAATATATAATTCAATAGTGCAAAAATTTTTCAAAAAATGGGCAGAGGATCACAATAGACATTTTTCCAAAGAAGACATCCAGATGGGCAACAGACACATGAAAAGATGCTCAACATCACTCATCATCAGGAAAATGCAAATTGAAACCACAATGAGATATCATCTCACAACTGTTAAAATGGCTAATGTTAAAAGTATCAGAAATAGCAAGTGTTGGTGAAGATGTGGAGAAAAAGGAACCCTTGCACACTGTTGGTGGGAAGGCAAACTGGGGTAGCCACTCTGGAAAACAGTGTGGAGCTTCTTCAAAAAATTAAAAATAGAACTACAATACACTCTAGCAATTCTGCAATTAGGTATTCATCTGTAGAAAACAAAAGCACTAATTTAAAAAGATATATGTGTCCCGTGTTCATCACAGCATCATTTCCAATGGCCAAGATATGGAAACAACCTAAGTGTCTACTCACCAGCGGGATAAAGCCATGGGATGTATATGAAATGCAATACTGCTCAGCCATCAAAAAGAATGAAACCTTGCCATTTGTGACAACACAGATGGAGCTGGAGGGTATAATGCTAAGTGAAATAAAACAGAGAAAGACAAATACGGTATGATTTCACTTACATGTGGAATCGGAAAGACAAAGCAAAACTTGTAGATACGAAGAACAGAATGGTGGTTGCTCGAGGGGTGGGGGTTTGAGGGATGAGTGAAACAGGTGAAGGGGTCAAGAGCTACAAACTTCCATTTATAAAATAAACAAGTCATGAGGTTATAATATACATCATGATGAATATAGTCAATAATATTGTAGCACATACTTGAAAGTTGCCAGGAGATCCTATCTTAAAAGTGATCATCACAAAAAACAAACAAAAAATTAGGGCACCTGGGAGGCTCAGTGGGTTAAGTCTCTGCCTTAAGCTCAGGTCATGATCCCAGGGTCCTGGGATCAAGTCCCACATTGGGCTGTCTGCCCAGTGGGGAGTCTGCTTCCTCCCCCCACCCCGCCTGCCTCTCTGCCTTACTTGTGATCTCTGTCAAATAAATAAATAAATTCTTCAAAAAAATTTAGTTGTCCTTTCTTTTTTTTTTAGATTTTTAAAAATTGATTTATTAGAGAGAGAAAGGATGAGAGAATGAATGAGGCAGGGAGGGCCAGAGGGAGAGGGAGAGAGAGAATCCCCAGCAGAATATGTGCTGAGCGCAGAGCTCGATGCAGGCCTCGGTCTCACGACCCTGAGATCATGCCCTGAGCCAAAATCAAGAGACGGATGCTTAGTGGACTGAGCCACCCAGGCACACCTTTTGCTGACCTTTGTATGGTGACAGTCGGTAACTAGACTTATTGTGGGGCTCATTTTACAGTGTATACAAATGTCCAATCATTATGTTGTGCACCTGAAACTAATATAATGTTACATGTCAATTATACCTCAGTTAAAAAAAATTTAACAGAGCTGACAGCATGGACAAGTGGGAGAAGCAAGTTCCTGGAGGGCCCTGATACGAGTCCTCACAGGTTGGGCTGTGAGAAACGCCAGGCACCTGGCAAAGGCAGGCCCAGGCTGCAGGGGACCCGTGGGGGCTTGGGGCAGCAGCTTTATTACTCAGAACCAGAGTATTTCAATATTTTAACAACCCATTCAGCTGCGCCTGGGTTTACCAGCCAGCTCTGAGTGCTGAAGTGGCAGGAAGTTTGGGGCATGTCAACAGCACTGGATTGGCCCCTTCCCTCTGGAAACATAGTTTGTTCCATTTCCAAAACAGCCACTCACAGTTAGACTTAATTCTTCTTACTCCGTGTTGCAATGAAACCACCTGCCTCCCATGAAAGAGGGTATTGTTTTCTGGCAGGGCCGCCCACAGCTGGGTGGGTAGAGTGGCCAGCGCCCACTCAGGCCCATTGAGCACCTTGCTCCCAGCAGCTGAAGTGCTGGCTGGGCCAGCCCCGGGGGGGGGGGGGGGGGTGGGGGGGGAGGGGGGTTGGGGGGGTGATTGGTGGCGGCCCTGGAGGCCCGTGCTCAACAGTGGGTGTGGCTCACAGCAAATAAACAACTCCCTGGGCATTGCAGATTCAGACCCAGGCCGGCAGTTTTCTGAAAGATGTCATTATCGTTGGGAAAACCCGCTTTCCTTCAACGTTGCCAACCCTTGGGAGATAGGATGTTTACAATAGGAAAAAAAAACATAAAGAGATTTTGTTCTGTTGTATTTTTCTTTCTTTCTTTTTTTTAAGATTATTTATTTATTTATTTGACAGACAGAGACCACAAGTAGGCAGAGAGAAAGGCAGAGAGAGAGGGAAGCAGGCTCCCTGCTGAGCAGAGAGCCCGATGTGGGGCTCGATCCTGAGACCCTGGGATCATGACCTGAGCTGAAGGCAGAGGCTTTAACCCACTGAGCCACCAAGGTGCCCCTGTTGTGTTTTTATTGAATTACTTTAGCCACCCACAATCCCAGTTATGTCAAATAAAATTCTCGTCACTATAGCCCACAGGAGGAAAGCAAAGGTGAGGGTCCCAAGTATGGTAGGGTTGGACCCAGGCACAACACCCAATCTGTTAACAACACAGCTACACCAGGGTTGCCTGGGGGTGTGGCCTTGTCTTCAAAAGCCCTATTTAAAAAAAATATATATTAAAAGAGAGATTACCCAGGCAGAGGGATTTGAGGTTTCTTAGTTTAGTTGAGCATCTAACCTGGGAAGGGGACCAGGGGTGTTAGTTTAGAAGTGACGGCAGCATGTATATGCGTGTGTGTGTGTGTGTGTGTGTGTGTGTTTATGAGAGAGGAAGAAAGAATGAACCAGCTTTGAGGCTTGGTTCATGGGAAGTGGACTCTGGAGGCACCTCCAGGTGGGCCAAACTGGCCTGTCAGCCACGCTTGCCATCTGAACCTTGCCACACGTACATTCTTCAGTCACCTCAACTTTTCCACTCTGAAGGCAGCAAAGGGACGGCAAGTTTTATGCTTCAGGTTGTTTTCTTGTGGAAGTCCTAGGAAAACAAATGCGTAAGTGCCGGGGCTGGAGAAATGTCCTATCCTCAGGGAGAGTGTCTGCATGCCCCCGCACTGATGGCAGCAGCCCCGGGCGCCTCTCTTCCCCCCTTTCTCACTCCCTGTCATTTTTAAATCTCTCATTTTCCTCTTTACCTTCTCAGGCATCTTTGTCAAGGGAGAAGCAAATGGCAGACCAAAGTATGTAGCTGGCCCCTCACAGGAATTTTCTGAATCTGAAGCCTGTTGGGAACAGGTTTTACCTCAAAGCTCCTGACAAGAGCAGCCCTGGGGCAGAGCAGGAGGGGGCCCGGGAAGGGCCGGCTGCTGGCGGTCGCTGTCTATCAAGCGGAACTCTCTCATTTGGGCTGTCCCTTCACAGACCTGCCCCGCCGCCACCATCCATCAGTGTTACCTCAACTGGCCAGGCCTTGGGAAATCTTGAACATTCTCCTTTCTGTAGGGTCATTCCACACCAAGTTGGCCACCATAAGACTGAGAGGGTTTCATGCTGTGTTTTCTGAAAATGATTGTGGTGTCAATCATGGTGTCAATGGCTCCAGAGGGTCATTTGAGGGACATGCCACAGCCCCAGTGGAATCTTCCACCCTGTGGCACTGGCCTGGTTATCCTGCCAGCACTTGGTGGCCTGGGCATCCCCAGATGGTCAGAGCCAAGGAGTCCTGTCTCCTTCCAATTCCCCATTTACTCATCAGAGTTTATGTCGTTCTTCATTGTCACTGTTGTTAAATGTATATATCCGAAGAGATTCTGTGGGGAGGGAGTGCACACACCAATCATATAACTGTCAAGGGAGAGCCTGTCCTTCTGCGGGCCAGAGCACAAGAAGAATACCTTTGGAGGGCTGCATATCTTGTTTCCTGGGTGTGTTCATGTGTGTAAAACTGTAAGTGCGTGGAAAACCAGCAAGAGAAAGGGGGAGAGGACAAACTGTGTGTGACCGCATTTCCTGTCCACAGCGTCTGAGCTCTGCCTCTGCCAACCTGTCAATCAGCCAGTATTTCTTCCGGGCTCCAGAGAACCCATTATGTGCCTAACCTAATGGTCAAGATGATTTGGGATTGTAGGACATGGTCCTTCTCTGTTAGGACTGAGTGGTCTTTGGGGAGAATATAAAACACACATGCATGATACTTTTTTTTTTTTTTAAGATTTTATTTATTTATTTGACAGAGACAGAGATCACAAGCAGGCAGAGAATCAGGCAGAGAGAGAGGGGGAAGCAGGTTCCCCGCCGAGCAGAGGGCCTGATACAGGGCTCGATCCCAGGACTCTGAGATCATGACCTGAGCTGAGCATGAGATCTGAGATCATGACCTGAGCTGAAGGCAGAGGCTTTCCTGAGCTCTGCCTCTGCCAGCCTAACCCACTGAGCCACACAGATACCCCACATGCATGATACTTTATAGTTGCCTCTTCCCCACCCCCCCATCCCCAAAGAAAAGCTGGTGTGTGTGGGTTCAGGACAGTTTAGAAGGGGCAGGTGGTGGGGTCTGGGGTTCTTGAAGAAGGCTTCCGGGACGGGCAATCTCAGGTGTTTGGGAAACATCAGGTGCCAAGGCACAGAGGTAGGAGAAACAAGCAGAATGTTGAGGGGGTGGTGAGGGGGCTCAGTGGGGCCACATGTTGGCCCCTACTAACTGGACTTCTGCATTCATTCATTGCCTCAGGAAGGAGCTGAATCTTTGGGTCTGGAAAACGCTGCTCGGAGACATGAGCAGGTCACTTGATCTCAGAGTTTCCATGTCTCATGAGCAAGAGATAGAGGTAATAGTCCAGGCATCTGATGAGCAGGAGTGGCTCGGGCACCACCCAACCAGACTTGACCCTGGCAAGGTCCCATCTTGGTCTAGCATTAACCTTTTAACGGCAGGATCATTAGGAGGTGGGGGGGACAGGTGGCCGGGGCGGGGGGGTGGGTTGGATCTTTGGGAACTCAAGGCAGCAGCTTTTATGGAAATAGGTTGTTAGTTTCGAACTGGTCCAACTGTACTGGGGTGTGTCAGTCAGAAGTCTGCCCTGCTGTGATAATGTTAGTTCGACTGACCTCAGAGAGCTATTGTGTAGATCCCGTATCATGATGTACACGAGAGCATGCTGTAAACAGTCACAGGCTATGCAAAGGTAAATCATTGCCATCCCTGTCATTCCAGTGTGATGTGGGCCGGTAGGGTGTGCTGGGGTGCAGAGCAGAAAAGCAAGTCACAACAACAATAAAAAAACCAGAGAGGAATTTTTTTGACTATGTATAACTGGTGATAGATTATTTAATTAAAAGAGTATATAGTTTAGGAGCACCTCGATGGTTCAGTTGTTAAGCGTCTGCCTTCGGCTCAGGTCATGATCCCAAGGTCCTAGGATTGAGCCCCACGTTGGGCTCCTTGTTAAGCAGGAAACCTGCTTCTCTTTCTCCTTCTCCCCTGGCTTGTGTTCCCTCTCTCACTGTCTCTCTTTCTGTCAAATAAATAAATTTAAAAATTTAAAAACTATATATATAGTTTAACATAAAGAGCTAAGCATTTAAAATTCCTGACATGTCCCATTCACAGCAAGATTTCAAATGAAAGAGCAAGGATCTATGATTTACTGGGTTTGTATCCTCTAGACCACTGGTTGTCAAATTTGAGACCCTTCTTATTCTTAAATTACTGAGGACACTTTTGCTTTTGAAATGTGTGTTAGACAAACTTTTCCCTATTCCTTTCAGTAAGTACAACTAAAAAGCTTTTAGACATTATACATAAAGCAAAGCTTTATACATAAGAAAGCTGTGAAATGTATAGAGAGTTGGTAGTCTGGCTAGGGACTTAGGAACCCTTGGAATGATGCAGTGATGGGTCTCTGGCTTTATCTTTTAGCTCCCATTATCCCCGACTTGGAACTGAAGAAGCTGGCAACCTAGAAACACCAATGTGTGCAGATAAGAGAAACTCCAACAGAAGTCTCCTTTCCCTCACTAAGGGACCTGGAGAGGGACAACTTAGCTAGATAGGAAACTTCTAGATAATAGCCATTCCGCTCCAGTCACAAACCATAGCCCTACCAAACTCTCGCAAAGGTCAGTGGAGTTCAGACTTCTACCCTCAAAAGGCTGTAATGAAGTACCCCAAACCCCTCACCCAGGTGATGTCCGAGAAGGCCAAGTAGGGAGCTGGAACTTTCATCCCCAACAGTCTTCAACGAACGAAATGTGGGTAACTATAATGGGCTGCCCTTCTTCCCTTGAGTTGACAAAATGGACCGCGTCCTCAAAAAACACAAACAACCATTACTTGCTATGAAAGAGATAATTTGAATAGGCTTATATCTATTAAGGAAATTGAATTGGGGACAAAATAACTCATAAAGGAAATCTCTAGGTCTGGATAGTTTCTCTGGAGAGTTCTACTACTCCCTTAAAAAAGAGTTAATACAAATTATATATAATCTTTTCCAGAAAATAGTAAGAGAGAACATTTTCCAACTCATTTTATGAAATTAATATTACCCTTATACCAAAATCAAAGACAGTATTAAAAAATTCAGACCAATATCCTTCATGAATATAGATGCAAAAATCCTTTACAAAATATTATCAAATAGAATTTAGCAATATAGAAAAATAATTCTATACCATAACCAAGCAGGATTTATTCCAGGGAAACAAGCCTGGTTCAATATTTGAAAATCAGTCTGGGCACCTGGGTGACTCAATCGGTTAATCGTCTGCCTTCTGCTCAGGTCATGATCCCTGGGTCCTGGGATGGAGTCCCACATCAGGCTCCCCACTCAATGGGGAGTCTGCTTCTCCCTCTCCCTCTACCCTTTCCCGTTGCTCATGTGCTCTCTCTCTCATGCTCTCTTTCTCTCAAATAAATAAATATAATCTTAAATAGAAAATCAATCCATCATATTAACAGGCTAAAGAAGAAAAATCTCATGATCATATCAATCAATGCAGCAAAAGCATTTGGCAAAATGTAACACTCATTTGTGATAAAAACTCTTGGGAAAATAAGAACACAAACAAACTTCCTCAACTTGATAAAGAGTATGTACAAAAGCTTTATAGTTCCCATTATACCTAATGGTAACACTGAGTGCTTTCCTCTAAGATCAGGAACAAAGCAAGGTTGTGTTACCACTCTTACTCAACTCGCTGCAAGTTCCAGCCAGTGTGATAAGACAAGAAAGGGAAATAAATGGCATACATTGCTCTGCGATAGACCCTGTGAAGAAGATGAAAGACCAGCTACAGAATGGGAGAAAATATTTGCAATCCACATATCCAGCAAAGACCTATTATCTAGAATATGTAAAGAATGCTTACAACTCAGCAGTCTAATTAATATGTTGGTGAAAGGTATGAAGAGACATCTCATCGAAGAAGAAATACAGATAGCAAATAATCACATCAAAAAAATATCCGAAAGCACAAGCCGCTGGAGGAATGCAGACCCAAACTACCAAGAGCCATCAGGATAAACATATCAGAATGCCTAAATAAGAAATATTAAGAACAACACATGCTGGTAGAGATACAAAAACACGGGATCATTTATACTTATGTGGTGGGAACACAAATTGGTACAGCCACTCAGGAAAACAATTTGGCAGTTTCTTTAAAAACTAAACATGCAACTACCATATGATCCAGCAATTACTTTCCTGGACATTTATCCCAGAGAAACGAAGACTTCTGTTCACACAAAAACCTGTAAGATGATGTGTAAATATAAACAATTTAATTTTTAAAATTATTAAATCTTAAAAAAAAAGGGGGTACCTGGGTGGCTCAATGGGTTAAGCATTTGCCTTCGGCTCAAGTCATGGTCTCAGGGTCCTGGGATCAAGTCCCGAATTGGGTTCTTTGCTCAGCGGGGAGCCTGCTTTTCTCTCTCTCTCTGCCTGCCTCTCTACATACTTGTGATCTCTCTCTGTCAAATAAATAAATAAAATCTTTTAAAAAAATAAAATAAAATAAAAAATTATTAAAGACAACAAAGAGCTTGCTTATGTTGGTTATATCTCTTGATATTTTCCATATTAAAAATAAAAACACATTTAAAAATTTACTTAACTCATTTGAAAATAATGATAACATACCTAATATATATTAATGCAAATAATGTGGTTTATGTAAAATCACCATATATTCCAAAACAAAGGAAAGTGAGTGTGAAAAGTGGCATTGCTTTGCGTTTTTCAGGCCTCTGTAGTGTTTGGCTTAATGGAAGACAGCTAGATTCTCAGATGTGATTTGCATTCTATCTCTTGCAATAGGAGGTTTTAGGTGAAGGATCTGAAGACAATCCAGCCTCATTTTGATATGTTATTGGAAAAGAGAAGACTATTTTAATAGCCTTTTCAGATAATTATGGATAACTTTTTATTCTACATAAAAACTTGACAAGTGATAGCTTTTTAAATATTAGTTGCAAGGTGAAATCTGAAACTGAATCAATCAGCTTTTCATACTTTGTTACATTAAAATGCATTAAGCAACCTTGCACTTTGAAAGCCATACTGTGG
Source organism: Mustela nigripes (assembly GCF_022355385.1). Lineage (NCBI taxonomy): Eukaryota > Metazoa > Chordata > Mammalia > Carnivora > Mustelidae > Mustela > Mustela nigripes. The sequence goes on from NC_081557.1 coordinate 131,447,274, forward strand.
AAAGAGCCCGGATGTCCATCGACAGATGAATGGATAAAGAAGACACAGTATAGGGCACCTGGGTGGCTCAGTGGGTTAAGCCGCTGCCTTCATCTCGGGTCATGATCTCAGGGTCCTGGGATCGAGTCCCGCATCGGGCTCTCTGCTCAGCAGGGAGCCTGCTTCCCTCTCTCTCTCTCTGCCTGCCTCTCCATCTACTTGTGATTTCTGTCAAATAAATAAAATCTTTAAAAAAAAAAAAAAGAAGACACAGTATATATATACAATGGAATATTATTCTGTTATCAGAAAGAATGACATCTTGCCATTTGCAGGGACATGGATGAAACTAGAAGGTATTATGGTAAGTGAAATAAGTCGGTCAGAGAAAGACAATCATATGATTACACTCATGTGGAGTTTAAGAAACAAAACAGATGGACATAGGGGAAGGGAAGGAAAAATAAGATGAGAACAGAGAGGGAGAAAAACCATAAGAGACTCTTTCTTTTTTAAAAAGATTTTATTTATTTATTTGACAGAGAGGCAGGCAGAGAGATAGTGGGGGAAGCAGGCTCCCTGCTGAGCAGAGAGCCCTATGTGGGACTCAATCCAGGGTCCCTAGATCATGACCTGAGCCAAAGGCAAAGGCTTAACCCACTGAGCCACCCAGGTGCTCCCCTGTAAGAGACTCTTAACTCTAGGAAACACCTAAGAGAGTTGTGGGAAGGGAGGTGTGTGGGGAGGGGGGTGACTGGGTTTCGCAGCATTAAGGAGTGCAGTTGACGTAATGAGTACTAGGTCTTCTAAGCAACTGATGGTGGATCACTAAATTCTACCTCTGAAACAAATAAGACACTCTATGTTTATTAAATTGAATTTAAATTTTAAAATATGCAAAAATTTTAAAATGCATTAATCTACTTTGCACTTTAAAAGGATCCATGCTTGACTTTTGGCCAGGTGGAGCCCCCAGAAGGTGTCTGAAAGCACCAAGGGTATCTTTTTTTTTTTTTTTTAAGATTTTATTTATTTATTTGTCAGAGAGAGAGAGCAAGCACAGGCAGACAGAGTGGAAGGCAGAGTCAGAGGGAGAAGCAGGCTCCCTGCAGAGCAAGGAGCCCGATGTGAGACTCGATCCCAGGACGCTGGGATCATGACCTGAGCCGAAGGCAGCTGCTTAACCAACTGAGCCACCTAGGTGTCCCAGCACCAGGGGTTTCTGGACCATACTTGAGAGCCACTGCCCTAGATTTCTTAGTCTCAGGCCTTATTTAGGTGTCCAGTACATTAATTTGAAAATGGAGTACTGAAAACCTGAGTTCAAAGTACTGCCCAGAGACCGGACAGATAAAAGGGCTGGAGGCAGAGAAGGACTTCCCCAGGGGAGGTTAGCAAATACATACAGTGTGTAATACATGGTCCTTGCCTCCTTGATGCCTGTCCAGGTGCCTGTATGTTGATGTGCGTGCCATGAGGCTGGAGTGTACCCTTGGTTAGCATGGATCTCCTCTGCGATACACCAGCCAATTAGGTAACATCGCAAACACATTTAAAAGACTCTCTTTATGGATGAAGATAGTGAATGATTGAAATGGCTTATCCGAAGAAGCAGAATGGGGACCAGGTGCCAGAACTCCCAACCCTCTTCCCCATCCATGTCCCCAGCAGAGCAATGAATGGCCCCTTTTAGTGGCTGTGAACCTGCTTGTGTGTACTTTGCTTTCCTCTTAGCAGAACATAATGGCTCCGCCATTTAGATTTCATTGGTGAATCTAAACCAATGAAACAAAGAGTCCTTTCCCTTTCACGGTGAATAGTAACCCAGGAGAACTCACTGCCACAAGTTATTATTACAGCAAATAACTAAGCAAAGATAAAAACAAGATCAGACACTTGTCCGAATGGGGGAAACCACGGCAAGCTTTTAAAGCCATTGGCTTTGAAGCAGTAAATGGTCACCAACTCAAATCTGGGAAGACATCTCAGTAAGTGATGATTAGGCGTGTTTTTGTCTTGTTTTGTTCTCTCTTTGTAGGGAAAGGTTGCCTCTTATTCTGAAACACGCTGGGAAAATCTGAGAAGAGATTAGCGCAAACCTCTTAGGAAGGCCCTGATAGGTCTTTACGTAGAACTATGGGCAACTGGACCCGCTTTGTGCCCTCTGGTGTGTCCTTGAGGAGACAGTTGCAGGGTGACGTGATTGTCTGTTTCCCTGTGAGTTTCTGTCGGGGAATTACTGGTAGATAGGGGCTGTGTTTCCATCATTGTGTCACGCCTCTTCCCAGGGACAGTGAGTCACACAGAGTTAGTGCTCGCTATTTGTTGAACTAACATGTCGCAGTGAACCAGCCAGATGTTGAGCCAGTGGTAAAGTCGTTAGATAGGAGCTTGTCATTTCAGGTTGTGCTAGAATTCTATGGAAAATGTCCTGGGATTCCATTCAGGGGGCAAATTCAGGTGTGTGTGATGTTGCGTTTTTGAATTGCCTAAATTATTTGTAGTTAATTTGATTTCATTTAATTTGTTAGGCAAAAGGACTCCTGGGTCAAAATCATGTTTTAAAGGGCCTCACTTCAGGCACATGGAGTAGGTTGGCATGCCACAGGGCCAGGAATAATTTGAAGGACAGGGTTCAAAACTAGACTTTGTCAGGCACCTGGGTGGCTCAGTGGATTAAAGCCTCTGCCTTCAGCTCAGATCATGATCCCAGAGTCTTGGGATGGAGCCTTGCATCAGGCTCTCTGTTCAGAGGGGAGCCTGCTTCCCTTCCTCTCTCTCTCTGCCTGCCTCTCTGCTTGCTTGTGGTCTCTGCCTGTCAAATAAATACATAAAGTCTTTTTTTTTTTTTTAATAATAACAAAAAAAAAACTTTAGAAAACAAAACAAAAACTAGACTTTGTCTTCTTGGTGTCGTGTCAGGTGAGAAGCCAAAGTTTCCAGTTCCCTCCAGCGTCTTGGACATCACTGCAAGCATCGTAGTTTTACTGACAGAGAAATAAGGATATGACTTTATTGTCCTGTGCATTTTCTTTAAATCCTCCTGGGTTTTGTGAGTCTATGCATGCTTTCCAAGAGCTCTTAAATTCACTTCCAACACATGTAAATAGAACAACAATAAAAACTCTATATAATGAAACATTTCCAAGCCCCACCTGGTGGACTACTTACAATAGCAATTACCCAGTCCTCAGGTTTGTTATAATGAGATTTGATTTATGTTTGGAATCAAATATACATATATCCCTGAGAAATAAATGAATAGAGGATTTCACTACAGTTTGCAGGTGTTTCCAGGATAGATATATATCTTAGCAACTACATTTTTAGTTCTAGTTGACTTCATTCATATTTTTTTTTCACTCCTTAAATAGTTACAACAGAGTTACAATCAGAGGCGAGGTGAGGCTACAAAAAATGAGTTTTTAAACAAGCACTTGTACGTTTTCTGCTATATGTCAGACACTGGTGTAGAACCTTGTTATAGTGTGTCATTTAATCTCCTAACAAGCTTAAACTATAGCTATTTTATTTGTTTCTGTCAAGAGTGTATAGTCTTTGGGAAGGACACATAATTAAACAGATAAGTTAAGAACAATATGGTGGATGTACGGGTGGAGCTGTCACAAGAGAATTATGACGACACAAGAGAGATATGTGTGACTCAATTTCCCATAACACTGGGGTGTAGGGGAAGGTAAAGAATACTTGAGCTAAGTCATTATTTCTTCTTTCATGTATAGTTAACATGTTATAGCTTGACAATATTATTTAATATTTTATAACCGAGATCTACTGTATACCACTATTTTCAGTATCTTTCTAAATATCAATGTATTAGGCTTTAAAATATATCTATTTTCTTCTGAAATCATGGACTGAACATGGTTTCTGCTCTTTTGAGCCATCTGTGGGTTAAATTGGTATGGAGAGCCATGAGCTTCACTCTTTGAGAATAGAATATGTGACAATTAGGTGAATTATTAAAAAGCAAATTTAGAAAACTTAGGATAGGACACTTCAAAATGGTGCTCAGCCTGAATTCAAAATTCGGATGTGTCTTGACTCTACAGTGTTTGCAAAAAACTTAAGGCAATTTTGAAACATTAGGAAATTTCACATAAAAAATGGTGGGTTTCTCATTAAAACCGCAATTTCTTTCTTCTTCTTTTTTTATTTTTTAAAGATTATATTTATTTGAGAGAGAGAAAGAGAGAGAATGAGTGAACGGGAGTGGCAGAGGGAGAAGCAGACTCCCCACTGAGCATGGAGCCTGATTCAAGACTTGATTCCAGAACCCTAGGACCATGACCTGAACTGAAGGCAGATACTTAACCGACTGAGCCACCCAAGTACCCCAAAATTGAGATCTCTGATTTCTCTTAGGAAGAAATGACCTATTTGGTAAAACTGGGGCAATATTTTGGCTTGGGCAACAACCTCCCGGTCCTAAGAAGCAATTGCTTTCTCGGGATATGGTATGTTGGTCTTAAAAGGATGAGAAGCTGGGATTAGGAGTAGACACTAGAAGCCAAGGATTTGTATTTGTGCAGTGAACTACAAGCAGCTCCATGGGGTAGTGGTATAAAATTTCAGCATCAGGAGGAGTGGAGATGAGGTGAGAAGGTGACAATGGGCCAGATTCTGGCAGGTCTGAGTGTGATGCTAAGGTGTATGAACTTGAGCCTGTAGCTGGTGAGCAGACATTCAGATTTTAAGCAGGGGATTCGTGTGGTCATATTTCTATTCTGGGCAGATCATTCTCGTGGCAAGTAGCAGGGGAAGTCAAGGGCAACCAACCTAAAGTCTGAGAGTCTATTTAAAAAACTGTTGTAGATATCTAGGAAAGTTGTAGAGAGCCTTGAACAGTGGAGTTGAGGAAAAAATATTCAAAAGTCTTGAGACATATGAAGGAATACAGAAAATGTTTAAGAGTTTATATAATATGGAGTGAGAGGATGAGGAAGTAGACAAAGATAACTCCTATGATTCTAACCAATGGGTGGGTGGTGCTACCAACAGGCTGGGGGATATAGGTGCTGTCATAGTCCATTGAGACTGGCAGAGCAAAAATCCCACCGACTGCATGCCGTAAGCAACAGACATTTATTTCTCCCAGTTCTGGAGGCTGGGAAGTCCAAGGTCAAAGCATGGCAGATGTTGTGTTTGGGGAGAGCCCACTTCCTGATACAGAGGAGGCAGTCTTCTCACTGTGCCCTCATGTGGAGGAGGAAACTCAGGTTCTTTCTGGGGCCTCCTTTAAAAGGGCACTAACCCAATTCATGACGGCTCTACCCTCATGATCTAATCATCTCCCAAAGACCCCACCTCCTCATACCATTGCATTAGAGGTTAGATTTCAACGTATGAATTTCAGGAGGACACAAACACATCTATCACAGGGGTTTAAAGCTCAAAGATTATTTCTCCTTTCCTTCTTCCTGGAGGTAATCACCACTATCCTCATGTTCTGGGTTTTATACATGTTTGTCACATGTGACTATCACTTAGCAATATGCTGCTTTTTTGGGGTGTTTGTGTAAGTGGTATGATACTGTCCTTTTCCCCCATCTTTGGTGTTTATGTTGTTTTCAGTATTATGCTTATGAGTTTCCTCCTTGAGGACACTTGTATGGTTTGTTCTTGTCTGTGTATGTGATGAGCACCTGAGCCTAGGGCTGTACCTAAAATTAGAATTGCTGAGTTGGGGGTGCCTGGGTGGCTTAATCATTAAGTGTCTGCCTTCGGTTCAGGTCAGGAGCCTGGGATCCTGGGATCCTGGGATCGAACACCGCATCAGGCCCCTTGCTCAGTGGGGAGGCTGCTTCTCCCTCTCCCTCTGCCTGCTGCTCCCCCTGCCTGTGCTCTCTCTCTCAAATAAATAAATAAAAATCTTTTTTTAAAAAATTGCTGAACTGTACTGTATAGGCAGCTGCACTCTTTTCCAAAGGCTTTGTGCTGATGTATAATCCCATGTGGGGCCACCATCCTTTCTTTAAGTTAAGAATGTTTATTTTGTTGTAGAGAAACTGGTGTTCCTTAAACAGTTTTTTTAGTAGAAAAAAACCTACCCACCATTCTCATACTCACCAATCAAAAAAAAAAAAAAAGATTATTTTTAGCTTCCTTTCTCCACTTGCTTTGACTTTTCCATTCTACCTTCTCTCCCCCTTTGAATTCCCTATTTCTTTTTCCTTTCGCAGATTCGTTCAAAAGGCCAAAGTGCTCCTCTTTATAGTTTTAAGCCCTGTTCCCTTTTCCTCTTCTTCTTATTTATTCCCCCCCCCCCCCACACACACACTCCATTCTCTGCCACAGACACTGGAGGAAGGGCCACCCAAGTTCCATATCCTGAAGTTCTCTGCAAATCCACGGGCAGGAGCAAAATTCTCCGTGTCAGGAAAGCTGGAGAGGGCAGAGCACCGGTGGCCTCCGGAAAATCCCACCCCTGGACTCCCTGGGACCCGAGCGCAGCTTGGCTTTTTCTTTCAATATGTGTCATCACCCTAATGAGCCTCTGGGGACTGGCGGATATTGGCTCTGTTGAACTCCCTGTCTGTTTCCTGAGCGGAAAGGTAAACAGCACTGGGACCTACTCAGTATTTCCCAGGAGTTATTGATGAACGCAGAGGGACAGTCTGAAAATAGAAACATTGCAGAGTGAGGTGCCCCAAGGAGAGAGGAGCAGGGCTTGCTTGCTCTTTGCCAGAAACAGGCAGGTAGGGCCTCACCGGAGAGGGCAGACGAGAGCCTGGTTCCTTGCTGAGTAGAGGGAAAATCGGCACCTCCACTTGTCCAGGGAGAGGAGGGGTGCAGAGGCCCCAAGGTCCCCAGCAAGGGTCTGGGTCCCCACAAGGGCTTCAGATGCTTTGGTTGGCTCCCAGCCGCCTGGTGTTGGGGCATCTTGGCCCTGGACAGCGTGATGCACCTTCGTAATGAGCCTCCTGGGGATTCCCGGAGTGAGGAGGCTTCTCTGTGAGCAGTATCCTTACCCAGCAAAGGCCGACTTGCCCTTGCTGGTTTATCCGAGCTCGATTCCCAGTCCTTCTGCACTTTTCCCACAGTGGAATCACCTAGGCAGTATTTAAAAAGCCCAATACCCGGGTCCCACTCTCAGAGATTCTGATGTGGTGAGGCCTGGGCATCAGGATTGGTCAGTGCTTTCCAGAGGGTTCCAGCGTGAGCCGCAGCTGAGAAACACTGCCCAAGCTGAAAGCTGGACTTAAAGGGATATCAAGGGACTATCCGTTGTTTTCTATTTTGCTTTAGTAACTACCACTTATGAAAGCCCATTATGTGCCAGACAAGGTGCTCAGCTCCGAACACACATTAGCTCCCAAGGTTAGCTGACCTGGGTTAACGGTAAGTAAACAGCGGCCCAGAGAGGTGAAAGGATTTGCCCACATTCACACAGCGAAGCTGGGAGGTAAATTCTGCTCTTTCTGACTTCTTTGCTTGTACCCGAGCCACTTTGCCACGCTGCCCCTGAGAACTTCCCCGCTGGGGGAAGATCACTGACGGTTTGGAGAAGGACAGCCCTTTCATTCAGAGGAGCAAGTTAGCATAATTTAAAATATGAATGAGAGAGGCAGAAGAATGCAACGGAGTGAGGCAAGAGGAGGGAGTTGCCCAATGTGAATTTGGGATCAAAATCCCCTCTACAATGCAGTCTTTCTTTGTGAAGTCCAGAGGAACCACAGTCATATCCGCACAATCTGGGGGCCAGCCTGCTGTGGGAAGGGGCAGGCCCGGGCAGGGCTCTGACTCAGCGTTGACGACAGAGACGAAGGCGCTCTCATGCCCATGGTCGTCCACAAGACCCCTTGGTTTGGGCTTCTGGGATGGGCACAGCAGGCCGTCCAGACCCTGGAGATTCTGGTGCAGTGCTGCAGGACCCGGCCAGGTCAGCCAGGGAGAGAGAGAGACGGGAGAAATCCAAGGAACCGGCAATGGGATTTTAAGCTTTCTTACTACCTATTTGTGTGTCTCTTAGTTTTACGATAAGAAAAATAAATACTGAAAATATTAGCTGTCATGCAAATACTAATTCTACAATCTGTTCTCCTTGAATTAACAAGGTCTCCAACGGCGCTTACTATAGACAGAAAGTCTGGTTAAAAAATCACAACGATCCAGCCTAAGGTTATTTATGAGCATGTAGACCCTATGGTCACCTAATTTACATCCAGTCTGGGGCATGTAAACAGTCGGAATACTGATATTCTTCTTTTTGAGCCCAGGTTCTCTAATCCTGTAAGTATTTCCCAAACAATGACAGTTCTCTCTGGTTCCCGTCACCAGAATTCCTGATAGTGCTGGAAACAATGTTCAACAGGCTTTCTCTGGGATGGTTGTAGATCCAGGCGGGCCGTCGCCCACCATAGTTTCTGTGGAGACACATTTTTAGCTTGAGCCAGATTCTCACTTCCTGATCCTGCGACACAGAGATGCTTCTGGAACATTTTGTGAAGGCTCCTATATGAATGGAACTGCTTCCTTCCTGCCAAGGAGTTGTTTCTTTTCTTTCTTTCTTTTTTAAAAGGTTTTTATATTTAAGTAATCTCTACACCCAACATGGAGCTTGAGAATTTGCAACCCTGAGATTAAGAGTCACATGCTTCTGGGGCACCTGGGTGGCTCAGTCATTGGGCATCTGCCTTCAGCTCAGGTCATGATCCTAGGATCTGGGGATCAAGTCCTGCGTTGGGCTCTCTGCTCAGTGGGAAGCCTGGTTTTTCCTCTCCCATTCCCCCTGCTTGTGTTCCCTCTCTTGCTGTATCTCTCTCTGCCACATAATAAATAAAATCTTAAAAAAAAAAAGTCACATGCTTCTAACAACTGAGCCAGCCAGGTGCCCAGGGAGTTGGTTTTCTTGTCATGTTCTCACCTCTTTGGCTCTGAGATCATTACTCCAGAAACAACCCCCACACCCACCATCGTGGTGTGGTTGGGTATTTATTTTGGAGAACCAAGATGTCCCAGAGAGTGGGCTGCTGTTTCTCATTAAGTATACCACGTGCCTAGAAGGACTTTTATGGAAAGCCTACGGAAGTCTTTCTCATTGTATCACAGAAGATCAAAGACTTAGTTCACAGTACCCCAAACACGACTTAGTTTAACTGTAATGATTCTCTCAAGTACCTCAATGATCTAGGTTGTTGAGATCTTGAAAAGAGTGTGTCTTATCTTAAGAACTCTGACTTAGCCTGTGTGTGAGTGTGTGTGTGTGTGTGTGTGTGTGTGCATGTGTCAGGCACACAGGAGATTGAAGTTGGTTGTGTTGATGCTAATGGAATGGGCAGCCATGGTCATAGGGTCTGACCAAGGCTTTTCTGGAGTCCATTGTGTTGACCAACAAACCTATTTCTCCCTTCTCCAACAATGGAATGCACCAACAGGTGGAATGGTAAATTTCTAGAAGTGTTCATTCTTCACTGCGGGGAGTGGAGGGCTGGTTCTCTCTGGTCTACCAGGATTCTGATTCCATGATCCTTCTGCTGGGAGGGCAGTTAAAGCTAGATGTTAAAAATGCTAAACCTGGACACGGAAGCCCTATGTAATTATTGGAAGAAGTGCTTAATCCTTCGGGTCATTTTCCCCTAGAGAGGCATTAAGTTGTTGAGAAAAGCAATACTGTGGAGGAGATAAACTTGCTTTCATTACCCCAAGTAAGACTCTCAAGCTTGGAGGTGAGACAAGCTTACCTCTAATAGGCAGACCAACATAACAATGTGGCCTTGGCTTGTTTTTATTCCTTCTGAGGAATTAGATGGGAGTTTTGTTCTAGTCTGAGCCCTGTGGAAACTACAGAAAAGGGAGGGAATAAGGAAAGTGTCTGTGTACAGGAGATGTCACCGCAGGAAGACATTTGACCCTGCCATGCAGCCCCACGGAGCAGAGTTACAAGGGATGGGGAGACCCCGTGCTGCACAGGTCTGGGCCACCAGTCACACTGTCTTCTCAGTAAACTTATAGCAGCCAAAACATTCTTGAGTTCGACCATAATCTTCAGCCCAATAGGATATAAAAAATGTGATCCAGAAGTATTTTTCAAATTGTAGGCTATATAGATCCCTAGAAGTTGGCAAATGAATTTTTAGGGATCTGTCCATTTTAGGTGGACTTTGAAAGTTCTGGACCAGCTGATAGCTGTTTAGAACAGAAACATCATGGGATTACCGTGCCTGGGTTTGCTTTCATATTTGCAAATAAAAAACATTGCCAAGCCATCAGTTAAAGCGGTTGTGGGTAACGTTTTGCTTTGTTTTGTATTTTGAATCAAGTAACATTCATACAGAGGAGTATGGCTTTTACTAAACCTGTCAGGTGGCTCCTGGTCAACCTTGTCTGTCATTCATCTCCAGACCTGTGGCCTCCCTGCCGGAGGCAGTCATGCTGCATTTCCATCCTTGGGGAAGCCCCACTGGGGAGGAAGGGGTGGAAACGGACCTTGAGGAGGGGTGGGCTATAGAGAGGGAGGGCAGAAGGGGTGGGAGGAGAAAGCGGGAATGTGGTGCCCCTCGTGTCCACTCGCTTCCAGTCCAGGCTGTCTCTACTCCCACAGAGAGAGCTTCAGATGGGGGCAGATAGATAGTTCCTTCTGAAGTGTCATAATTAATAGGTTGTGTGTCATCTTTAAAAATTATATCAAATTTAGTATATGTGCTGCCGAAGCGAGCACTAAAAATTATATCCGTAATAGTCATGCCTTCTACTCACCTTCACCTCGGTGTAAGGTTAGGGATGAATTTCGCTACAAGATACACATGTTAAACAAACAAACAACAAAAAAAACCTGTTTCTGTATTAGAATCTTTTCCTTCCCGACATGGAAGACAAGGGTAGTTCTCATTTAGGTGCTCAGTGATTGACAGCCAGCAACTGGCAAATGTCCAGGAAAACTGTTTTGAGTGACTTGATAACCAACCACAAATCCACATTTTGGTTTTCTCTATGTCACTCCCCTAGGCTAAGTTTGACACCCCAAATTGGGAGAGGGGGATTTGGGGCCTGCTCCAGAACGTCACAAGTTGGGATCCCTAGTTTCCCAGGCTAATGGCCGAGATTTGGGGAGGCCACAAATGTGGAATCAGTGCATTTATTCTGAGGATGTGGTCTTGTCTTCCCTCCCCCTCTCCAACATTTCTCTCACAGAACAATGCATTTTCTTCTGGAACTGCAGTATTTGATTCGGAGCCATGTCTCCCTTTTGTCATGAGCACTAAGACGTCTCATCAGGCTCGTTTGATATTTTAAGTGTAATCAGCTAACTTGAGGTAGCATCTGCTGGAAAGTTTCCTCTCCTGGCAGGGTCATTCCCCACCCTTAACCCCTTCTTCCCACATCCCCCAGGTGCCCTTTGCCCAGACCTCCCTCTGCATAGCCACTGCAGAGGTAATCTGTTCCAAACCCATCCTTCCAATGCCAAGCCCCCACTTATTTTCATTCTTCTATCAAAGCCCAGGACACAACAATGAAGAAGTTCTGAGCAGCACTGCCGCTCATTAGCCACTGCATGACCATGATGGTAGACACTTGAAGCCCTAGACGTGATCTTGCCCTCACCCTCCGATCCTGTTATCTTTCTGCCCCAGTTCCAGGATCCCAGCTAGGCACCAGCTCAACGTCCACACCTCCCCTGGGCTGGACCTGCTCCCGCTGGTGGGGTGTGGCCACAGATGAGTCAGGTATAACTAGGAGGGTGTTCTGCTGTTTGACTAGCTGTGTTGACCGTAAGCAATTTACTTCCCTTTTCTAAGCCTCATTTTCCTGATACGTAAAATAAGGATAATAATAGTACTACTTCATACGTGTAGGACTATTGCAGATTACATGGGAAATACAGGTAAAACAGCACAGTTATTGATGATGATGGTGACGATTGTAATGATAACTCCCAATCCACTCCACCAGGATCTTTTCAAATCTTCAGCCACTGAAGTTGGCTGGTGGTCAGGGGACAGCCCTGTCTTGGCTCTAGACTGGATCCTCTTCTTCTGCCCTCTCTTGGGACCTTTACCCACGTCAGGTCATAGTCCATGATCATATCCTGGCATCCCGGCTGACATGCTTATAGCAAAGAGCCGTTAGCACTTTCTCCCACTGATTCGCAGAATTCAACACCTTGACTTTTAGTTTCTTGCCATTGGTTTCCCTTACTTCTGTCCTTCCAAAACCTCTTCACTGCAAGGGACCGTGGGACTCTTCCACCTGATTGCTTGCAATGCCCATCCACTGAGGCTGCTAGGCACGGCCTGGGCTCCAGCAGCGAAAGCTTGCACTTAAAGAAGGATGGAGGGTCCTGGAAGACCTTTCTCCTCCTCATCACCAGCCCCACCCCCACCCCAGCCCAATTCAAAAACTCTTTTGGAGTCCGGCCATTTCCTTCTTTCTCCTACAGATTTCTCTCTGCAGAGGCTCTCTTCCCTTTGAAATTAAGTTTGCTCCCGCTGAAGTGGAGTTTCACTGTTGAACTGTTTTGTGCCCACCAGTGGGTGGATTAGAGGATTCCTTTGCAAATTCTGGAGATGTGCTTGTGCGGAAGTTTGCCAGTGGTAAGTTTCACAAATAAAATTAAAAATAAATTTCTTGCAATTCCTGATTTATTCCACTTTTTCACCCAGCAAAATTTTCCTTTTTTTTTTCTCCCCCTTCCCATTCATCCAGGTCTAGAGTAGAATCCCTCTTCCCTTCCAGGTATCAACTGGGGTGCAACAGATTCCTAACTTAAAGTTTTAAAATTTCTTGTTAAAATCTTCTAGGGGCACCTGGGTGACTCAGTCGTTAGGCATCTGCCTTTGGCTCAGGTCATGATCCCGGGGTCCTGGGATGGAGCCCTGCATGGGGCTCCCTGCTTGGCGGGAGTCCTGCTTCTCCCTCTCCCTCTGCTTGTAGTCCCTCTCTCGCTGTATCTCTCTCTGTCAAATAAATAAATAAAATCTTAAAAAAATAAAAAGATAAAATCTTCTATTTTATAGACACACACACATACACTCACACACACTCATGCCCATGCACACATATACACAATCAAGAGGACAGATTTCCAGTGTATAGCCCAGTGAATTTTTGCATCTCACGCATGCACATGCTCATGTGTACACACACACACACACACACACACACACACACACACGAGTACATACATATCTGGCCTTCCAGTTCAAAATATAAAATAGCTTCAACATCCCCACAACTCTTGAATACTTCCTAATGTCCCTTCCCTGTTAATACCACGTGCCGCCGCAGGCGAGGTGACCTTGGTGACCCTTCTCACCATGCTTTAGTTTTGCCTGTTCTTGAAATTCGCATGAATGGAATCCCACAATATGTTCTCTTTAACATTTGGCCTTTTTTGTTTATCTCACATGTCTGTGAGATTCTTTATTACTGTGTGGAACAGTAGTCACTCTTTATTGCTTGGTGTGTTTCTACTGTGTGAATATTCCCTGGTTTATCCATTCCACCGTTGAAGGACAATTGAGGTGTTTCTAGTTTTTTGGCGATTTTGAATTAAGCTGCTCTGGAAATTTTCGCACAGGTCTCTTGGTCAGCAAGCTTGGATCTTTTGACTATATACCGAGCAGCCGGACTGCTGGGTCCTAGGATAGTCAGAGCTTAGTTGTAGTCAAGATTGCCAAACAGCTTTCCAAAATGTTTGTACTAATTGACACTCCCACCAGTGAAGTGTGAGTGTTTTAGTTGCTCAATATCCTTGTCAATAGTTCGCCTTGTTGGCCTTTTAGTTTTAGTCATTCAGGTGGGTGTAAATAGTATTTCATTGTGATTTTAATTGGCATCTCCTGATGCAGTACTGCTGTTAAGTAACTTTTATATGCTTATTGGCCATTAGGGTACCCTCTGTTGCAAAATGCCTGTTTAAATCTTTTGCTATTTAAAACATTGGATTATCGGGGATTTTTAAATTCATAGTCTCTACATATTGTGGACACTAATACTTTGTCGGATATATGTATTGTGAACATCTGTCAGTCTGCTGTTTGCCTCTTTGCTTTCTTTTTGTTTCTTTTTGGTGGGTTTTTTTGTTGTTGTTGTTTGGTTGGTTGGTTGGTTTTTGTTTTCTTTGCTTTCTTAATGGTATTTTTTTGGTAAAGACAGTGCTCTTAACTTTAATGTGGTCTAATGAATCAAAATCATTGTTTTTAATGGTTTGTGCCTATTGTACCATCCTTAAGAAATCTTGGACTATTCTTAAAGTTATGATGAAAATATTCTCCTCTGTTTTCTTTTAGAAATTGTATTGTCTTAACTTTCATGGTAAGATCTATAAGTTTTGTTTTTTTTTTTTTTTAAGATTTCATTCATTTATTTGACAGAGAGAGAGAGAGACAGAGAGGGAGCACAAGCAGGGGGAGCAGCAGAGGGAGAGGGAGAAACAGGCTCTCTGCTAGGCAGAGAGCCTAAACTGGGTCTCGATCCCAGGACTCTGGGATCAGGACTGAACGCAGGTGTTTAACTGACTGAGCCACCCAGGTGCCCCTATAATCCATTTTGCATTAATTTTTGTGTAAAATGTTAAGCGAGGTCAAAGTTCATTTTTCTCATTAGATACACAATTGATCCAGGACTACTTATTGAAAGGACTATTCTTTCCCTCACTGAATTGCAGAAATGCCTTTGTTATAAAGTAATTGAATACGGGTAGGCCTGTTTTGGGCTCTCAGGTCTGTTCTGTGGACCTATTTGAATATCTTTGTGCCAATACTGTCATGTCTTGATTAATCTAGCTTTTTAATAAATCTTGCTAAAGATCCGCTATGGCTAATCCTTCAGTGTTGTCCTTCACAATTATCCTGGCTATCCTAGGTCTTTTCCACTTGCCGATTCTCTCTCTCTCTCTCCCTTTCCTGACATTTGACTGGCGTGTCATTAAATTCATAGATTATTTAGGGATAAACGGACATATTAGCAAACTGAGGCTTGATATGTCCCCACTGTTAGGTCTTTGGACTTCCCCATGGTTTGTCATTGTTTCCCAAGGTTTTGTCACTTTTGGTGTAAAAAAAGGTTTAATAAGATGTAACCTTTGGGCCTCCTGGGTGGCTCAGTTGATTAAGCCACTTCCTTGGGCTTAACCACTTCCTTGGGCTCGAGTCATGATTCTAGGCTCCTGGGATCAAGTCCGTATTCAAGTTCTTTGCTCGGCAGGGAGCCTGCTTCTCTCTCTACCTCTGCCCGCCACTCTGCCTGCTTGTGCATGCTCTCACTCTCTCTCTCTCTGACAAATGAATCAATAAATAACCCCCCCCCCAAAGATGTATCTTTTACTTGGAGTAATTCTTTATTTTCTTCTTAAGGAGGGGTAGCAATAACAACACTATTAAAAATAAAAGTCCATTTCTAGACTGTTAATAATAGACGTCTAAGAAGTCTCAAGGCTGCTCGGTGGCTTTGGTCAGGCTGCCACAGTGCTGGACAGTGCTGGACAATGCTTGCTATGCCCGAAGTTTCCATAGACGCCTTGGGGCCGCCCACTCTCTCTCCACACTAAATGCTAAATATCCTACTCTGACTGCCCCACTTTCTCGTCCCTCAGGACTTACTTCATTTTTATGTTCTCGCAGCAGTATTTCAAATTGGCTGTTTGTTTGCAAGCTAGCCTAGGGAAAAAGAAACTTTACCGGAAGGATTTAGGGGGACCTCACAGGGCCCACGGGGGCCCCAAGGGCTGGGTGTTGAAATGGACAGAGAGCAGGATGGAAGCCCGGCAATGGTCTTTCGGCAAGAACGTGGTCCGTGCGACAGACAGTCTTGCTGCCTGAGATGAATAACCACCAACCGTGCCTCCCTCTGTCCTTGGAGCACTTGCTCAAGAAGGAAAGTTTCAGGAGAGCTGAGTTTAAATTGCATGAGGGTCTGGAGGCTTTTTGCAGTGGGAGATCGAGGGGAGAGGAGGGTTTTCTCTCATCCCAGTGATACAGACTGAGGACTCACCAACGGGGTGAACAAGGAGCTGTTATGGGGAGGGGAGAGGGATGGTTGAAGGCTGGAGGCAGAAAAACGACTGCGTATCCTAACTAGACGGCAAGCAACTTGAGGGCAGTCACGGGACCCCGACTATAAACTGTGACCAGTGGTACTTGGGATTGCTGTTTACAGCAATAAGCACAGTCCAGAATATGCTCAGAAGACTAACCCCCTGGAAGGGATTCCTTACACCTCATTATAAAGTGGAAAATGGTACCTCACTCTCTTGTTCCTTCTGGGTAACTCCCGTGATAATCCATAGGAGCCATCAATAATTTTAAAGAGGAAGAGGAGGGTAACAATACATACAGAATGGCTTCAACCATGTTAAAATACACAAAAGTAAAAAGGAAAGACATATGCTCTAAAATAGTGAGTGGAAATGTCTAGATTATGAGAGTACAGGCAACTTCAATTTTAGTGCTTTTATTTCTTGTATTTTCCAAATTTTTCACAGGGCGTATATATTACGTAGTTACATTATAGTCAGAGAACCATATTTATTTATTCTGTGGACTGTTGTTGAGACATCTTTTCTGGTCAATTCCGTAAATATTTCATTAATGAGTGAAAAAATATGTGGCTTCCATTTCCTAAATGAGAGTTCTCTTCATATCTGTCTTTTACCAGAAGAATCATGTGTTTTTAGTAATTCATGTCCTCACCCACCCACCACTGTCCTGCCTTCTGACGCTACTGACCGATTTTGCTGGGTTCCGAACTTTATACAAATGGAATCATGCAAAACTTATTCTTGTGTATGATGTCTTGTATTCAACATTATATTTGTGAGTTTCATTTATAGAGGGTGTGGTTGTAGCTTATTTGTTATCATTGGTACAAGGTATTCCATTGTATGAATTTACCACAATTTTTAAATACACTCTACTATTGAAGATTTAGAGGTTTTTTTCCTAAGTTTTTAGCCACTATGAATAGTCTTACTACCAGAAGTGTTGTATAGGTGTTTTAGTGAACATTGTATGCTTTACTATTGGGTATATACCTAGAGGTAGAAGTGCGGGGGTCATAGGGCATGCATATACTCAGCTTTAGCAGATATTTCTCCAAGCAAAGTAGCCATTTTCCAAAGCAGGTGCAACAATTCACACTCCTTCCAGTGGTGCTTGGGAGTTCCGATTGCTCCACACCTTCCCTAACACTTCATATTATCTTTTCCACTTCAGCCATTCCGGTAGGGTGTAGTGGCCTCTCATTGTGTATTTATTTGTTTATTTATTTACTTACTTATGACTGAGAGAGCGATTGGGAGAACGAGTTGGGGGGGAGGAGCGGAGGGAGAAGCAGACTCCCTGCTGAGCAAGGAGCCCAATGTGGGACTCAATCCCAGGACCCTGGGATCACGACCTGAGCCAAAGGCAGAGGCTTAACCGACTGAGCCACCCAGGCATCCTCACTGTGGTTTTCATTTTCATTTAGCTGATGACAAAATGGTTGGGTTTTTCTCATATGTTTATTGACTATTACCCTCTTTTGAGGAAGTGCCCATTTAAATATCTTGCTCTTTTTTCCCAATCGAGCTGTCTGTTCAATGGATCTATTAGATTATGCTTGCTAATATTGTGCTAGTCTCATCTTCTCTGTCCTTATTTATTCTCTGTATGCTTGATTTATTGAGGTTTTAAAAAATATTAGAATCATCTAGAAGCTTTAAATAAGTGCTATTGCTGGTCCCCATCTTTAAATATTAAAGTAGAATTTCTAATTGATGAAATAGTTGTACCACTTGTGTCAGAACTTTTTAAAAGATTTTATTTATTTTATTTAGAGAGTGTGTGCTCTTTCTCTTGCTCACTCTCAAAACAAATAACATTTTTTAAAAAGTTTTTTTTAAAGATTTTATTTATTTATTTGACAGACAAAGATCACAAGTAGGCAGAAAGGCAGGCAGAGAGAGAGAGGAGGAAGCAGGTTCCTTGCCGAGTAGAGAGCCCGATGCAGGACTCAATCCCAGGACCCTGAGATCATGACCTGAGCCGAAGGCAGAGGCTTAACCCACTGAGCCTCCCAGGAGCCCCAAGTAACATCTTTTAAAAAAGAATTTTCCACGTGCTTATTTTTTAAAGATTTTATTTATTTATTAAAGAGGGAGAGAGAGCATGCGCAGGGGGAAAGAACAGAGGGAGAGGGAGAAGCAGACTCCCTGGTGAGCAGGGAGCTCGACTCAGGGCTCCATCCCAGGACCCTGGGATTATGACCTGACCCGATGGCAAATCCTTAACTGACTGAGCCACTCAGGCACCACCCACCTGCTTTTTGAAGAAAAAATTCTACATTTTGTTAAATCTATTATCCCTGATTAAAAAAAAAAGGTCAACTGTCACTTTGTCTTTCTAAAAACACTCTGTCTTAACTCTTTGTTAGATTTTATAACGTTTCTTTATCTTTATTTTATATTTAAATATTATTTGTCTAAATGGGAGATTAAGAGCAAATGTATCCAGCTCATAATACAGAGATTCTTTCAATTTGGGAATACCTTCATTCTTCAATTCTGGAATATTCTCAGCTATTTGAATATTCTATTCTTTCCTTTTGTGACACGTTATAACTTTTCACTATACATCCCAGTTTCTAAATTTCTTCTAGATTTTTCATTTCTCCCTCTCTGTGCTATATTCTGATGATACCATCAGATTTATCATCAGTGACTAGTTCTCTTTTCAGCTGTATGCAGTCCATGGTTCTACCTGTTCATCAATGTTTGTATATAAATAATTATGGTATTTTATTAAAAGGATTTTTTTTAGAAATAAACTAGTAATTTTTATATTCTTGCCTTATGACATTCAATTTTTTCCAAAAATTTAGACATCTGTTTTAAAAACCTTTTCGGATCAATTTCTATTATTTATAATTCTTAGTTCTCCCCATGGCGCTTTGTGTCCTTGTGTGATTTCAAACTACTGATTATGAAGCAATCTTCAGGAATGTGGTTTTTGTAGGTGACATGCCCTGGGTGACAGCAACATCTTTCAGAACTGGTCTGTCTTTGCCTCTCCTGGGATCCTATGTGATTAATGGAGACAGGAGCAATTTTTAATGTTACTGTTGGTTTGCATTCCTCATATCACAGCCTACTGGGTCTGGGTTCTAGATTTTGTGAATGGTTCCTTTTCTATCCACAGGCCTAATGGTTAGCAAATTTCCTTCCCCTGCCCTGACAGGTGGAGTTTTTCTAGTCTGTTTTCTGTGGGCAGCCATTGTTGAATCTTCATTTTATTCAGGTAGCTCAGTTCTAATTCTCCTTATGGTTTGCACCCTCCTCCCCAGGCAAGATTCGAAACCTCAGTATCCAGTGGCCAAGGCCTAAATTCAATCCTTTTATCCTTCTTACCTACTTATGTTCCAGCTCCTGCATACTGTTCGGCTTTAAGACCTCATTTTATTTCTGAAAGCTTTAATGCATTATGAGATATGTACTGGATAAGAATTTAAGTTTGTAATAGTATTTGTCTATATTTGAAATGAGAGAATGAATATTTCTCTGTCAGTCCAATTGACCATGTTGACTAAGTGTGTATCTGTGTGTGTACAGGGGCACGCCAGGGAGGTAGCAGAAGAACCAAAGAATTTTGTATGTATTTGCCAGAGAGTGAGAGAGAGAGAGTGCACATGAGCAGGGGGAATGGCAGGCAGAGGGAGAAGCAGGCTCCCTGATGAGCAAGGAGCCCAATGTCGGACTCCATCCCAGGACCCTGGGTTCATGACCTGAGCTGAAGGCAGATGCGTAAATGACTGAGCCACCCAGGAATCTCTGAAGAATGGTCTTGACACAGAAGCCAAGAGAGGAAATAGTTTCAAAAGGAAGTTGATCATCATTGGTTATTATCAAGGAGAGGGGAAAAAAAGAGAGAGAGAGAGAGAGAGATGAGGACTAGAGGTGAACACAGGGTCCAAAAGTGAATGACTCCAGAGGCCACTGCTTCATCAGGTTTCAGGAGAAGGTGGTGGTAGAAAAACAGAAACAGTGGTGTCCCTAACACCTGGCTGAGAAGTTTGATTATCCTAGGAAGGAAAGAACCACAAAAGTGGCTTAAAGGAACATTGGATTGTGTGAAGATTTGTTTTTCAAAATAGGAGACACAAACTAGTGCCAGTAATTCACCTTCCCAAATGGTGGAACTCCTATTCTTTTAGTGATGTAAACTTTGTTCCCTTCCTCTATGGAAAAGTACCATTGCAATTTAATTTGTAAGTTCTTCCAGCCCTTGTGACCTTCACAAGCTCTCTTTTTTCTAAAATCTCTTTGAGCCTCTGGGTTTGAATTTGACCCTATTAACCTGTGTTATAGTTCTGAGCCTGGGCCTTGTCCTCTTAGTGAAATAGATAAGGATGTGATTGAGATGGTAAAGGCAACTTCAATCATATCTAAGCCCAGCAGGTAGTAAAGTGTGACCCGTAATGAATTGGAGTTGGAGCGGGGAGAGGGGGTTCTATGGTAAGTGAGGGAAGGAAGTAAAGAGAGAGGCGGTAGGAAGAGGGAAGAGATAAAGAAGAGAGAGAGAAGAGAAGAGAAGAGAGAGAAGGTATGCCTGTATTGATTGGTTAATGAAGAAGGCAGTTGCAGAACCCATCACATTTGAACTTCTGAGGGCTACTGACACTATAATGCCATAGACCTCAGCAGATATAGTCAGCCTAAAGAGAGTCTCCGCCTGCTTCAAGCTATTCCTACTCACTCTCCTTAAGTTTTGAGGTATCTGGTTATTGCATCCCTCAAGCAAATCTTCTCAGGCTAACTATATCTGGTGTGGTTCAGGGAAGCACCATGTCTGCAGTCCCCTGATCCAAAAGGGATCCTCAGGGCCCACATGTGGTAATTACTCCCCATCTGCTCTTGGTTGGGCTGAGATGACCCTAGATTCACATCTCCTCCCTGACATTGATACTTGGTGGGTTCACTCTTGAGGTTTTATTACATAAATCTCTTCCAAGAATCTTATCATTGACCCAATTTCAGATATTTTAGTTAGGTTATGATGTTCTCCATGTGTGAGTTAAGTGGGCAAACAGGATGAATGTTGACATGGCTGTTGGAAGAAATGGCTTAGCGAGGCAGGGGTGGGACAAGGTCTCTTTGAGCCAAGAATATGACCAGGCTCTTGAGCAGAAGTGGTATTGAAAGCCCAGTTGGTGGTCAAAATCCTTAGTTACAACTGAGCTGCAGAAAATGGAAACCAACAAACAACCTAGCAGCCCTCTAAGCCGCTAGTCGCCAAGGCAGCCTATTCAGGATTAAAACAAGAAAGAATAAATCTGAACGCTCTGGAGAACAACCTCAGTAAAGCTTTTCATTAACTGAAGTTTGGATGGAAGCGCTAGAATCACTCTGGGATTCTCCCAAAATTAATTAACTGCTTGGCTGAAATGAATAAATAGAAAAGCTTAATAAAGGGGATTCCACATCTCTGTCTACTCATGGCTGGTAGGGCTCACAGGTGGGAGACTCAGAAGAAACTCTTGGGCCAGAACAGTGGAGTTGATAGAGCTGAGCCAGAGACAGGGATAGGCCAAGTCTCTACTGCCCGATGTTAACCTTGACTTGGGTTGACTATTTTAAAGCCCCTTCTGCCAAAGAAGGGATTTTTTATTTTTGTAATTAAATTTTTTTTTCAGTGTTCCAAGATTCATTTTTTATGCACCACACCCAGTGCTCCATGAGAAGGGGTGCTTTTATTGAACTTGCCCCTTGCTCTTTTCGACCTTGCTATGAAATGCCTCCCTCAAGAAACCTTCTTTGCCTACCTGTCTCAATCCCCCCGTGCCCTAGTTGCATAATCACTGTCCTCTGTGTTTCTACCCAGCCTGTGTCCACCTCTATCACCGCCCCAACCACTCTGTGCTGTGACTGGTGGTGCTGGTTGTCAATCTTCGCTATTTACCCATAAGCATCTTCATGAGGAGGCGTGTCTTCGACGTCTTTATACCGCAGCTTCCATCCCATGGCCCAGGGCGTGTCCTGCTCCGTCTGTTTGAACTGAATTGCTGTTAGAAACCTGTTTAGATGTGTACGTGGCTTATTTCATTACTACTATAATTGGTTGCAAGAAAAGTCTTGAAAGGAAGAACTGGTTGTTTATGTGGGTCACTGTGTGTGTTTTAGTTGTGCCTCACACACTGTCCATCACCACCCTGATGTACACTGGAACCACAGAAGTCAGGCAGGGATTTCCAAAGCTAACCGGGAAGCCTGGCACAGCGAGGAAGAGAAAGCTTTTCTTGTGTCAGTCTCTGTGCCTTGGGGCCATACGTGGTTTGTCCAAAGTTAGACTAGAGCTACTCGTTCTCCAAAGATTTTTCATTTGGGGTTTTCTTTTCTTCTCCTCCCTTCACTCCGGGACTCTTGGATAGAGCACCAAGGGAGACTTGAATTTGCCATTAAGTGAGGAGTCCTTGTAGAGTTCCTTGCAAGTAACTCTTTCTTCTCAGAAGATCTGTAAGAAAATGGGTCTTGGCAGAGGGGAGCATCCCAGGCATCTGGAACTGGGCAGGCTCATCCCTCATGAGCAACCACAGAGCTGCCACTCTGTCTGGCCATCATCCCATCATCCCATTTTCTTGGTCATTTGAGCCCGTTGTGGTGGGGGCTGGGGCGTGGGGTGGGGAGGAAGCGTGACTGGCAGCAGGTCACATTTTAATCAGACAGACAGCTAACACCTTAGCCTCATCAGTTAGTGGTTGACTAGGATGAGTTAGGGACCTGGAATGGGGCTGGCTAGGGAGAGGCAGGATGACAAGGCTCAGAAAAATGGGAAGTGCCAAAGATATCTTGTTCCTGTGTCCTGACTTTGTTCAGGATCTTGACGACTCCAAATAAGGTGTCTGTATGTGTGTTCGAGATTGCCAGCCTCTCACCTATGAGGTCAAGGAGCAGGGCAGCCTCAGATCCCTGGGGATACTTTCTCTTCATAGAGACAAGGAACCAGTAGTACAAACAAATGAAATAAGCCAGGGCAAATGGGGTAGAGTTGCCAGATAAAATACAGGATGCCCAGTTAAGTCTGAATTTCAGATAAACACAGAATTATTTTTTAGTATAAGTATGTCCCAAATATGGAGTGGGATATGCTTACATTCAAAAACCTATTTGTTGTCATGTGGATACTTAATACAAATGAACCATTTCCTTAAAAATGGTGAGGGTGACCTCCCCCCCAAAAATTATCTGGTGTTATCCGACAGTCCTTGCCTTTCCATTCCCCATCACTTTAAACCAGGGTCATAAATGGAGTCAGAAAGGTTCTTCTGGAATCGGCAATTCAGCTCCCAGGATTGGCAGCCCCTGATGTGGGGTTCCAGATGAAAGATGGGATTCCAGATCAGAGCTGGGCTACTTCCTGAGCACGCTGGGGCGGGGGGTGGAGGTGGGAGTGGGAGCCTGTGTGGCTGATAGAGATGCGACCATGTGATCCCTGGTGTCATGGGCCATGGAAGCCAACCTCTCGGACAGGAAGAGGCTGAATCTTGGGTAGTGAAAGTTCCACAGGCACTGACAGAAGTCAGAAATCAATGGCCTGGTTATGTCTGTCGTGGCTTCCTTTCACACAAACAGTCATACCCAAGCCTTTAAGCTCAGGGCCCTGCCTAGCGGCACTCCCACTTTCAGCAAACCTAGTCCCTCATCTAAAAATCTGGATTCAGAGGCACCTGGGTGGCTCAGTCGTTAAGCGTCTGCCTTTGGCTCAGGTCATGATCCCAGGGTCTTGGGATTGAGCCCTGTATCACACTCCCTTCTCGGCAGGGACTCTACTTCTCTCCCACACTCCCCCTGCTTGCATTCCCTCTCTCACTGTGGCTCTCTCTATCAAATAAATAAATAAAATCTTTTTAAAAAATTAAAAAATTAAAAATCTGGATTCACCAAAAATACAGTAGTGAATGATTTTTTTTTTAAGATTTTATTTATTTATTTGAGAGAAAGAGAGAGAGCGCACGAGTTGGGGGAGGCAGAGAGGGTGAAGCAAACTCCCTGCTGAGAAGGGATCCTGATGTGGGACTTGATCCCAGGACCCCATGATCATGACCTGAGCCAAAAGCAGACATTCAACCTACTGAGCCCCCCAGGTGACCTGTGAGTGATTACTTCATCTGTTGACAACTGGATAGACCACAGGCTTTCTTTAATTAGTGAAATTTCCCTCATGCTTTTAAAATGGGAAATCATGTGAAAGAAGAGGAAGATTGGCACACGACCCTGGGGAAGGGCAGGGATTGCAAACGCAAACTTTGCCTGCGGAGGGTCGGGCCACTGGCCTTCAGCTCCGGGCAGCTAGGACCACCTGTGCAGGTTAGTGGGTTGAAGAATGGCTCCATGGCAGGAAGACTTCGTGGGGAGGGTCACGGAACTGGTCTGTTTCAAGTGTGTGAGCTCAGGTTGCTATTGGCTCCCAGGTGTGCCCTCCCTCTCACCAGATGTGATGTGCTAGGCAGAAGCTAGAGACTTGCTGGAGGCAGTGGTAAGTGTGGTGCTGGAGGAGTGAGTGCTCATGGGGTGGAAGTGGTAGAGAGAAGGGGGAAAACTTGCTCTGGTACAGAGGAGTCCCAGACGGTGGACGGGAGCCACCGACAGAGGTCTGGGCAGAGATTGCTTTAAGAAAAGGCTATGCAGCCAGCACTTGGTCATGCTGTGCCCCGTGCAGAGTGCCCTGTGCACAGTGCCCCGTGAGCCAGCGCTGGAAAATGATGACAATAGTAATGATAGCAACAATAGTCAAAATCCTATACCCACCCCCCCGTGTCATAGGTTGAATTGTGTTCCCCTAAAAAGGACACACTGAAGTCCTAATACCCCATACCTCTTTTTATGACCTCATTTAAAAATAGTGTCCTCGGGGTGCCTGGGTGGCTCAGTCAGTTAAGCATCGGCCTTTGGCTTGGGTCATGATCCTGGGATCCTGGGATCGAGTCCTGCATTGGGCTCCCTGCTCAGCAGGGAGTCTGTTTCTCCCTTTCCTTCGGCCACCTGCCCCATGCACTCCCTCCCATACTCTCTTGCTCAAATAAATAAATATTTAAAAACCCCTGTCCTTGCAGATATAATTAAATTAAGATGAAGTCTTACCAAGTAGGGTGGGCCCATGATCCAATATAACTGATGTCCTCTAAAAAGCCAGACATGGGACAACAGGGACACGTGATGGGAATGATGTAGCTGGAACACTGAAGACTGGCTGTGAAGCAGCAGCTCCTGGCATCCGCTAGAGAACGATTCTCCCTTGCAGTCTTTAGAAGGAACCGTGCCCACCGACACCTTCCTTCCAGACTTCTGGCCTCCAGCGTTGTGAGACCATCCGTTTCTGCTGTCTGAAGCCACCCAGCTGGAGGAGCTCTGTTACAGCAGCTCTAGCCGACTAAGACATATAATAACTGAGAATAATCACCACTGCATTATTACTATGTGGCGGGCACCATAGTAAGTGATTTACACAAATTATATCACTTATTTTTTACTGCAGCCCTAAGAGGAAGGGACTATAATTATCTCACATTACAACGGAGGGAAGGGGAGCTTGGAGAGGCCTGAGGCTGCACGGTTAGGGGTCAGCCCCAGAGGCATCTAGATCAAAGCCTGGGCTCCCCATCATCCTGCCACCCAGCCCACTTGGCACTGAGCAGCATAGAGCCGCGGCTGTGGCAGGTCAAGTTCATCTGGGGGCCCAGGCGTGGGGGGGGCCACGGAGCAGGCAGTACAAAGTTCAGGAGGCTTTCTGGCCCAAAAGAGGATGAAAGAGGAGGTGCCTGGGGGGTTCAGTCTGTTAAGCATCTGCCTTCCACTCAGGTCATGATCCCAAGATCCTGGGATGCCATCCCGCATGGGGCTCCCCGCTGAGCAGGGAGCCTGCTTCACCCTCTCCCTCTGCCTGCCGCTCTCCACTCACGCTTGCTCTCACTATCACAAATAAATAAATAAAATCTTTTAAAAAAGAAGAAGATTAAAGCGAGAAGCAGTAATTTTTTAAAAAGTCAAATCACTACAGGTAGAAACTTAGACAAAATGAGAGGTGCTTCGGGCTGGGAAACCTTTAAATTGCACTTCAGAAGCAACAGCTTTCTTCATCCAGATG
This sequence comes from Mustela nigripes, assembly GCF_022355385.1. NCBI lineage: Eukaryota > Metazoa > Chordata > Mammalia > Carnivora > Mustelidae > Mustela > Mustela nigripes. The sequence goes on from NC_081557.1 coordinate 131,473,328, forward strand.
GTGGGTCAGCCCTACTCAGCCCTCCAAGGGAAAGAAGGGTAAACTATTTAGTCCCTGTGTGAGTCCGGATGGGCTAGGTCATGCTGTTGTCCCAGACAAGCCCAAGAAGGCTTTGGAAGTGTCTGCCACACGCATTCCCTGGTCAGGTAAGCAGAGCAGCACATCTAGACAGCAGCTGTGGTCCCTTCAAACTGACTGGGGAGGGTTTGGATTCAGGATTTTCTAAATAATAATGTTGCTAAGAAAAAATAACTAGGCTTCATGATCAAAGAGGAAGTTTTCTTGGTAGTAGCCGGTTGGTGAAATGTAAGGGCTAACCTGTGGTTAAGCGTGTCACCGTAAGTGTGTGAAGGATAAATCGGAGAGCCACTTAATACTTTTGTTTTATGTTGTTCATTTCCAAAATGTTCAAAATCTTTTATCACCTGCAAGGAAATGTTCCATCTCAACAAAGTTTTCTTTCTGGCATGCAGAGGCAGCTTATTTGATGTCCGCTGAAGAACTAAATGACATGAACGTTTAGGGCTTGGAGTTCGTAGTAAGATACACTTGGAATTGTCACAGAAGGAAAGGCCAAAAGACATGCCCTGGGATGCTCCTCGTCTTGGAAGCTTGGATTTTCAGGGGCCAGCAAAATCAAAAGAGGAAAAAAAAAAATGGGCAAGCTGGCCAAGTAAGAGCCTTAGCAACTATGATCACCTCGGAGGTCACCTCAATAAAGCAAATCAGAACATTACACTGGACTTGGCATTAGCATCAGAGCAATCTTTACATGGAATACATTTAGCTCTTTGAAAAATCTCACTGCCATGTCCTTATTTTTCTCATTTTGTCAAAGCAAAAGGCACTAATTGGCCTGGAGCTAAACCGCCTGTCTTCCCCTTCAGAAGTCCCCGAGACAGAACCCCCTGGGGCTGTAGGGCCCGGCGTCAGCCAAAAGAGCTGAAGAGTTAGACCGGGGAGAGCTGCTGCCCATTTCTGGAGCTTTGAGGGGTGGGAGTTGGGGGAGGCGGTTGCTCCCGGGAACGGTGCCCCTCCTGGTTCCACGCTGTCTCCCGACCGGCCCACGACCCTGTCCCACAGAGCTGGGTAGGATGGGGTGCGGGGAATTAGCCCTCTCATGGGACAGCACCCAGGGCCCTGGCTCCTGGACTCCTGCCCTTGTCTCCCCAAGCGAACAGTTCTCACAGGGATTAGCCTGAGGCCCAGTCTCCTTTTCTCTCCGCAGCAAGCCTGCATTTCCCTTCCCTCCCTCTGCAGCCACCTGGAAAAGCTGCCCGCCTTGCAGCTGCCTGCCTGCCTTCTTGGCCCTTCAGACCCTGCAGCTCTCTACAGAACTTTCTGGCAGCAAAGAGGTGATGGCAAATAGAAGCACAGAGCCCGAAGCTGGGTTCTAGGAGCCAGGCCCTGTTGCTAGGACCTTGGCCCTTCCTCAGTTTGTTCCCATTTCTGGTGATTCCCAGATACTCTACTCTCAGGCTCCCGTGCAGTGGTGGGAAGGGGTGCCCCTGGCTGACTGGCAAGATTCACAGGCTCCAGAAAAGGAGGGAGCCATCTTCACTGTCTTGAGCTGAGAGACGCACCTCTCAGTACTAATCATGAGAAAGAAACACAAGAATGAGCACCATGGACATTTATAATGATTTTCTTTTCTTTTTAAAGATTTTATTTATTTAACAGACAGAGATCACAAGTAGCTGGAGAGGCAGACAGAGAGAGAGAGGAGGAAGCAGGCTCCCCGCTGAGCAGAGAGCCCGATGTGGGGCTCGATCCCAGGACCCTGGGATCATGACCTGAGCCGAAGGCAGAGGCTTTAACCCACTGAGCTTCCCAGGCGCCCATAATGATTTTCACTTTGACTTGCACACAGAGGATAACGTGCAAAGGGCCCAGGGAGGCGGCAGGTACTTTTTAATAAGTTGGATGACATGACCTTTTGCGCAGCCTGGAAGCCAGGCAGATGTAACAATTAAAACATTTTGGGGTGCCTGGGTGGCCCCGTCCTTAAGTGTCTGCCTTTGGCTCAGCTCATGATCCCAGGGTCCTCGGATAGAGCCCTGCATTCCACTCCCTGCTCAGCGGGGAGGCTGCTTCTCCCTCTCCACTGCCCATGCCTGTGTTCTCTCTCTCTGCCAAATAAATAAATAAAATCTTTAAAAAAAAAAAAAATCTTTTACTGCTTTATGGGGCAATAAAATGGGGAAACGGGATCCAGGGCTAGGGTTGTCTGCTTTTAACTGGGCTCTTGTTTAGATATGCGCGTGTGTTCTCCCAAGTTTAACTTTCCGAGTTATATAACCGGTCCCCTTGGCTTACAATCAAACTTCCAGATTAGCTGGAGGCGCCCTGCACGAGCGGGGAGTTGGCACCAGGCGGGAGGCACGTGACCCTGCGGGCTTCCGGGTCAGGCGGCTGTCTCCAGTGCGGGTGCTGGCTTGCAGGTCTGGGAGGAGAGTGGCAAGCTCTTAGGTCCTGATGTCCGTTTTCAAGACTTTACAGTCAGTATTCTGAGCATCTCCGGTTCTCAAAACCGTAACCTTTAAAGGCGGGGAATCTACCGCCCTTAGTCCCTCGAAAAGGATGTCGGGTGCGCTGCAATGTCTACAGTGGCTGGAGAATCACTCGTTATTTCAGCGGTGTGATGGAACAGTAATTCTTGCAAGGGTCTTGTGGGACGCAGATCCTAAATGTTTCCTTTTTTCTCCTGCTTGCTTCCTTCTGTTAACTGAGTTACCAGCACGTAGCTGCTAATTAAAATGAAAAGTTTAACTATATATGTAGGATTTGCATACATGGTGGAAGAGAGATTATGGGGAGGACTGAACGTTTCAAAGTTCTTTTGGTAGGGCGCTCTGTCATTCGGCCTCCCCTAAGTCCCAAACCCAACTAGTCCTTTCTTGGCCTCCAGGATTTGCTTATGGCTCCCAGCTCTTAGATCCCTTCTGAAAGGCCTATAGAAATGCAAATGACCAGGCATCCCTTAACTCCTCAAAATAGAAAAAAACAAAAACAAGGGCAGGGGCCGTGCTTGGGGACCCCCAGGCATTGATTTCCTGCTCTGGAAGCTCCAGGAGGAGGCCCAGAAGTCAGCTGCTGGGGGTAGGGGAGGCAACATTCTGGTCACCAGGGTTGTACCACTTGCTGTTAATGAAGCAGAGACTTTAATACAGTTCTCAGTCTGATTTGTGGTCTTCAGGTCTTCACAGGGGTTAGTAGGCCAAGTGGTGAAAATGGCAAGCTAGTGGGAATGTGAAAGGATGACCTGTGACCAAAACAGACCAGATTGTTTTCCCTAGAACTTTTGTTTTTAAAAAAGAGAATACCACTGTTTTTTCTTATCATAAAAGTGATGTATTATTCACTGAACAAACTCAAACATGAAGGAAAGTATTAAAAAGAAAGCTGAATTCCATGACCCTGAGATAACAACTATTAAAATTTGATAAATATTTTTCCAGGGAAGGGTGCACATCTCTCTGTGTGTACCTATAAGAACATTTACATTATGATCTTATGTTTGTATTTCTATAACTGCCTTTTTAAAAAATTCATCAACATAAGACAATAGGTTTAGCCATTTCACATGACTACTTGGTATTCCATTATATGTGAGAATCATAATTTATTAGCCAACTCTGATTTGACACATATTTCAGTTTTTTTCTAATATTTTGTTCTTATAAACTACATTACAATTGACATCTTTTGGATATTTGAGTTTAGAAATTAAAGAAAAAGTGAAAGCAAGTGGTTAGTAAACACATGAAAATAAGTTCAGTATCACAAATACTCAAAGAAATACAAATTACAACTATTATATCTATGGGTTCATCGAATAGACAAAGTTTAAGAAGAATCTCAGAGCCTGGTGTTGGCAAATGTACGAAGAAATATGTACTCTCATACTCTGGTGTGGGGATTATAATTATACAGGGCAGAATAATAATCTATATCAAAATTTAAAATAAGCTTTTGGTTCCCTTGATCTCACCACCCTGAGAGCATAACTTGAGCTAAAATCAAGACTTGGACGTACACCAACTGAGCCACCCAGGTACCCACTACTTCAACTTATTTTTAAAGTAATTTTTGTTGTTGGTTTGGTTGAAGCCCATGGAAAAGTGCACAAGTCAAAGTATATAATTTGATCAATTTTTAAGAGTGAAAATGCGTTCTTACTACCCAGATCAAGGAGCATCCCTAGAACCCCCTAATTTCCCTGATGACTCCCAGTCCCTAGACCCTCACCAAAAGTAACACTGTACAGTGTCCATCACCATGTTCATTTCACCTTTATTACTTAAAAAAAAAAAGTTTTGAATTATGATAAAACACATACAACATAAAATGGACCACATGAGTCATTTTTACAGTTCAGCAGTGTTAAGTATATGCACATTATTGCGCAACCCACCTGCAGAACTCTTTTCATCTTGCAAAAGTAGAACTCCGTACCCATTAAATTGTACCTCTGTGCGTGCCCTCCCTCTAGCCTCCTACCTTCTATCTCTGTAACTTTGACTCCTCTAGGTACCTCATTCCTTTCAACAGCATGCGGAGTTCTATTTTTTCCATATCCTCACCAACACTTACTATTTTCTGTTTGTTGTTGTTTGTTTGCTGTAGTAGCCAACCGAATGTGTGTAAGGTGGTTGCCTCCGTTTTTGGTTTTTTTTTGTTTTCAAGATTTTTTATTTTTTTTTTATTTATTTTTTTTTTATGTGGGGTTTACTCATGACACTGAGTATATAAATGGAACCATTCCATATGTATTATTTTGTGTCAGACCACTTTTAAAATTATTTCTGTGAGAATCATCTACATTTTTGCATAGAACAATATTTAATTAAGGAGTGACCTGGGTGTCTCAGTCGGTTAAACATCTGCCTTCGGCTCAGGTCAGATTCCCAGGGTTCTGGGGATGGAGGCCTGTATCTGGATCCCTGCTCAACAGGGGAGACTTCTTCTCCCTCTGTGTTCTCTCTCTCTCTCTCTCTCTCCCTCTCCCTCTCTCTCTCCCTCTCTCTCTCTCTGTCTTAAATAAAATATTTTTTAAAAAAGAAAAATACTTAACTAATTTTCAGTGCTTTGTAACATTCCGTTAGGTAACTTTATTATAATTTATTTGTCTACTCTAACGTGGAGGAACTTTGAGTTGTTTCTAGTTTTTTACTATTATGACTAGTACTACCATGAACAGCTATGCCTTTTTGTGCACACATGTATGCACGCCTGTTGAATGATGAGTGGCATTGCTGGGTCATAATGTATTTATATACTCAATGTTCCTAGGTACTTTGTTTTCCAAAGCTGGCCCAGTTTGCACACCCACCAATAATCTGTAAGAGTTCTAGTTGCTCCACATCCTCACCCCACTTTGCTGTTTTGCTGTTAGCCATTCTGACAGGTGAAAGTGGAATCTCATTGTGGTTTAAATTTGCATTTCTCTGATGAATAATGAGATTAAGCACCTTTTCAGACATGTTATTGGCCATTTGGATGCTCTCTTGTGATGTGCATGCTAAGTCCCTTGCCCATTTTTCTGTAGTTTTTTTTTTTTCCTTTTTTTTTTCTTTCTTAGTAACTTAAAGGACTTCTTTATTCATTCTGAATGAGTTCTTTGTTAGAAATGTATATTGCATATCTCTTTTTACAGTCTGTGGCTTGCCTTTTCAGTCTCTTAAAATGGTATCTTCTGATGAACAGAAGTTCTTTATTTTCAGGCAGTCTAATTTATCAATGTTTTCTCCTATGGTTGGTGACTTTCATGTCCTCTTTAAGAAATATTTGCATATCTTAATAGCTTAAAAATATTCCCCTGTGCTATCTCCTCAAAATGTAATTGTTTTACTTTTCATAGTTAGATCTACAATCCAGCTGTGGTTTCTTTCTTTCTTTCTTTGGTGGCGGTGATTTTGTTTTTGTTTTAATCATGTGAGGTAGAGATTAAGATGCGATTTTTTCCATACAGCTCTCCATTGACCAGAGTCACTTTTAAGAATGCTGTCCTTTTTCCCACTGTACTACAGTATCATCTTTGTTTCTGCTTTCTCTTTTTTTTTTGTTTCATTGGTCTATTTTTCTCTTGGCCAACACTATTCTGTCTTAATTACTGAGCATCATAATACCTTGTGATAGCTGATGTTAAGTTTTTTAAATTTGTTCTTTAAGATTGTCCTGACTGTTCTTGGCTCTTTGCATTTCCATATGTAATTTAAATGCCACAATTTAAATGTCAAGATCTACATTAAAAAGGAAAAAAAAAATCCTGCCAGTATATTTTTGAGGCTTACATTGACACTATGGATCAATTTTGCGAAATTGTTATCTTTATAATATTATGTGCTTCAAATCACAAACATAGTATATCCATCCACTTAGGTAGATTTTCTTTAATGTTTCCAAATAATGTTTGTAGTTTCTGTGTAGACATCTTTCAAGTCTTAGAATTATAAAATTATAATTATTATTCTAATAATATAATAATTGTAATATATTATACATAATATTATATATAATTTATTTAATATATTATATACTATATAAAATTATTTAAGTATTATTCTAACAATATAATTATTAGAATACCTTAGAATTATTCCTAACTAGTTTTTTATGTTATTGTAAATGATATCACTGTTTTAGATTTTTTTCTAATTATTTGTTGTGGATATTTAGAAATCAATTGATTTTTATGTATTGGCCTTCCTTGTTCCAGCAGACTTGCTTAATCTATTTATTAATTCTAATAGTTAGTTCATGGCTTCTCTTTGATCTATCAATCTATCTGGTCTATTTTTTCTTGCCTTATTACACTGGCTAAGGCCTCCAATATGATGTTAAATAAAAGTGATAAGGAGAGTGTTCTTGTTTCATTACCAGTCTCAGGGGATTTCAGTGTTGCATGAGTAAATGTAATGTTACTATAGATTTTTTTGTAAATCCCTTTTATCAGACTAAGGGAGTTTTCTTCTATTTTATCATTGATGTCTATCAGATTTTATAAAATTCTTTATCTTTTCCTGTATCTACTGAGATGATTATACGATACTTTTTTATTCCATTAATATGGTGATTCATATTGATTGATAAAATTTGAATTTCGGAGATAAAATCAATTGACTTGTAATACAGTTTCCTGAATTCAAATTGCTAATATTTTGTTTAGGACTTCTACATGCATGTTCATAAGAGAAATCAGCCTATAATTTTACTTTCTTTTACTATCCTGTCAGATTTTGTTATCAAGCTCATATTAGCTTCATGAACCATTTGGGAAGTATTCACTTTTTTTCAATTCTCTAGAAAATTTTATGCATTATGATATAGGATATTTCCCCCCAATTTTTTGGAGACTTTAGTCACAAAGCCAACTAGAATAGAAATGAGAAGGTTTTTAACAGAGGCAGTCTTTTAAATAGAAAATGGACTATTCAGATCTTTTAATTTTTTTTGTTGGTTTTGTTCAATTGTATTTTTCTAAGGAATATGTTTATTTAGTCCACGTTTTATAATGTAGTGACATAAAGTTTATAATAGCCCCTTATTAGCTTTATAATGTCTGCAAAATCTGTGGTGATATTCCTTTTTTGATTCTTGATACTGGTAATATATGTCCTCTTTCTTTTTTTTCTTGATCAGTCATAGCTTGTTGATTTTTTCCTATTGCATGCTTAGTTCCTAATTCATTATTTCTGCCCTTTATTATTTCTTTTCTCATACTTTCTTTGTATTAATTTGAATTTCCCCCTAATTTTTAAGATAATGGATCATTAATTTCCAGTCTTTATTCTTTACTATTCAAATATTTTCTTCTAAATTATTCATTTTGAGGTTATATATTTTCTTCTAAGAGTGACATTAGCTGCATCCCACATTTTTTTTATGTAATGCTTTCATTACCATTAGATTAAAATACTTTCTAATTCCATTGAGATTTTTCTTTTTGAGCCATGGATTTTCTTGTAATGCACTGTCTAATATACTAATATTGGGTAATTTTCTGCTTAAGTTTTGTTATTATTTCTTGATTATTTCCATTTCAGTCATAGACAAACTCTGTATGATTTCAGTCCTTTGGAGTTGTTGAAAATGGTTCATGACCAAGCATTAGGGTAATTTTAGTAAAACATCTATGTGAGCATAAAATGTATTCTACAGTTGTTGGGTGTAGCATTTAGAACGTTAAGTCAAATTTGTGAATTGTGTGTTTCAAGTCTTTCATATTCTTACTGGTTTGTTTTCTGTTTGTTTTGTCAGTTTGTACAATCAGTTTCTGAGAAATGTGTGTTAAACTCTCCTACTCTGATTGTGTCTATTTAATTTTTTGGATATGCCAATTTTTGTGTGTTATATATTTTTAAATTTTATTACTAGGAACACACAAATTTAGAATTGTTATATCTGCCTGGTGGGTTGACGCAATTACCATTATAAAATATCCTTTCTTTATCTTTAGTAACACTTCTTACACTAAATCCTACTTTGTGTGTTATTAGTACTGCTTCACCAGCTATTTTAGGTCTGTGTGGTATTTCTTTTTCCATCTCTACTGGTGTATCTCTTTTAATCCATTTACCTTTAATACAATTGCATATATATCTTGGTTTAAATCTACCATCTTGCTAATTTTTTTGTTCTTCTTATTCTTTTTTCCTTTTTCTTTTCTGTCTAGTTTTGGTTTTATCAAACTTTTAAAATTTTTTATTATTCATTCACTCCCTGATAAGCTTGTTTAAAATATATATACTTATATATATGTATATATTTTTTAACTAATAATTTAGTGGTTACCCTAGAGATTACAGCATGCAACCTATTTTATTTATTTATTTATTTATTTTTAAGATTTTATTTATTTATTTGACAGAGAGA
>NC_081557.1:131482601-131483606 GCF_022355385.1 Mustela nigripes
AATATTTTATTTATTTGACAGAGATCACAAGTAGGCAGAGAGGCAGGCAGAGAGGGAAGAGGAAGCAGGCTCCCTGGGGAGCACAGAGCCCAATGTGGGGCTCAATCCCAGGACCCTGGGATCATGGCCTGAGCTGAAGGCAGAGGCTTTAACCCACTGAGCCACCCAGGCTCCCCTCTTGTGTTTTGTTTTTAGCTGTTTTTACTATGTTGTGCTTAGGTCTGTTTTTCTCTTGAGTTTATTCTTCTTGGGGTTTGTAGAACTTGGATCCATAGCTAGATGTAATTTGTTGGTTTTAGGAAGTTCTCAGCTGTTATCTCCAAATGTTGCTTCTATTCCATGCTCTCTTTCCTCCCCTTCTGGGACTCTGATTATATGCTTGCTCAGGCTTTTTACATTGTATTCCATCTATTTACAGTCCTCCCTAAGTTTTCCCATTTTTTTTTAAAGATTTTATTTATTTATTTGACAGAGATCAGAAGTAGGCAGAGACACAGGCAGAGAGGAGGAAGCAGGCCCCCTGCCGAGCAGAGAGCCCGATGTGGGGCTCGATCCCAGGACCCTGAGATCATGACCTGAGCCAAAGGCAGAGGATCAACCCACTGAGCCACCCAGGCGCCCCAGTTTTCCCATTTTTTTAATCTCCTTCCTTTATTTTCAATATTTTCTTCTGAACTTTATTTTAGATCACTAATTCTTCCCTTGAGTGTATCTAATTTACTATTAATTTCATTAACTAAGCTCTTAATTTCAATTATTTTATTTCAGTTTAATCATTTCTATTTGGCTACTTTCTTTTAGTTGAGATATAATTGATATGTAGCATTGTAGTTGTTTTAGATATGTAATATAACAATTCAATTTTATGTATGTACATATTGCAATGATGTGTTAATGTCCTGGTTACTTTTTTTTTTTTTTTTTGTCCTGGTTACTTTTAATGGATTCTAATTCTTCTGTAAAAATTTCCATTTTGTCATCTATTTTTTTTTTTTTTTCATTTTA
>NC_081557.1:131483706-131492222 GCF_022355385.1 Mustela nigripes
TTTTTTTTTTTTTTTCATTTTAGAGAGAAAGATTTCGAGACAGAGATACTGGGGGGGAGGGGCAGAGGGAGAGGAAGAGAGAGACTCTTAAGCAGGCTTCACACTAGGTGTGGAGCCTGAGGTGGGGCTCAATCTCATGACCCTGAGATCATGACCTGAGCCAAAATCAAGAGTTGGACACTTAACTAAGCTACCCAGGGGCTCCTTTTCATTTATTTTCTTGATTATATTGATCAGTTATTTTAACGTTTCTCTCTGTTTGGGTCACTTGTGGATCTGTTTCTATTGCCCATTTTTCACTTTATTTCTGGGCATTTCTGAAGCTGGTCACCAAATTATATTAATTGGGTCAGCTACAAGTTCACATAACAAATTTTAGGTCTCATTCCAACTTGGGCAACCTTTTAAACATCTCTTTTTAACTCTCTCCTATTCTTCAAAACTGCTAACTATTTCCTATACCTCAAGTATTCAATCCCATTCCTGCTTCTCTCGTTGTCAGCTTATGACCTAGATCTCTGAATTTATTACGGTTTGAATTTATCGAGGGCTCCACCTCAAGATTTCTCTATATTCGTATCTGTCTCCTCCTCCTTTGCTCCTAACTCAGGAAGACAGGTCTCTCTTCTATTGTCAAAGAATTTCTGACCTTGATCTCATCTTAACTGACTCCTCCTAAGCTTTTTTTTTTTCAATTCTTACTCCTCTTTCTTGAATCTCTGAATACCTTCTGATTCCTTATTTTTTGTCAGTAGACATCCTCAAATCTCCCCATCCCCAAACAAAGAAACAAACAATCCTGTTGCTTTCAGTGGCTGCTACTTCTAAGAAGTCATGGTAGCAAACTTTTCAAAAAAAATAATTTATATTCATTGCCTCAACTTCCTACCACCAATTTGCTCCTTGCAATTTAGTTTCTATCCCCACCACTCTACAGATACTCTTTTCAATAGCCTCTTTTGACCTATATCCTAAGTCCAGTGGCCTTTTTTCAGTGTTCATCTTCTTTGACCTCTTTGTGACATGGTCAATTGCTTCTTGACACTCCCCCTCCCCTCCCCCTTGGGCCTCTGTAACATTTTTTCTTGGATCTTCTACTTCTCTAATAGATCTTTCTGTCTCCCTCATGACATCATCATCCTTCTCCCATTCTCACAGTATAGATATTTTTCACATCTGCTCTTAGTCATCGCCTTTCCTTTTCTCCCTACTCTTTTTGCTGCCACATTCACATTCACTTCTTTTATTACCTTAAGGCAGATGATTTCCCATTTCATTTTCATATTTCCAGTTCCATTTTCACTCACTTGTCTTATAATACCAGCTACCTGCTAACCATCTGTCCACGGATGTCCTACTAACCCCTCAAATTCAGGATGTGAATGAGATGATTTCTCCCTAAATCTGCTTCTTTTTCTGACTATCCTCTCAGTTAAAGAAGCTTCCAGTAACTCACACCTAAAAATTTGTAATCATGATCGACCCCTTCATTTTCTACCCTCCAACAAATCAGATACTACGTTCTGTCAATCTCTAAAATACTTCTTTAAAAAATACTTTAAAAAAAAGATTTTATTTACTTGTTTTAGAGAGAGAGAAGCATGAGGGCACAAGCAGGGGGAGGAGCAGAGGGAGAGAATCTCAGGCAGACTCCCCGCTGAGGCTTGATCCCACGACCCTGAGATCATGACCTGAGCTGAAACCAAGAGTCGGCTGCTTAACCAATCGAGTCACCCAAGCGCTTCACTAAAATACTTTTTGCGTGTTCCCCTTCCTTCCATCTTTATAGTATAAGTTATTATTTTTGCAATAACTTAATGTACTTTGGTTCCTGTTTCTATATCTTCTAATCTATCTGGCTTGCTGCCACTAGACTAATGTTGCTTAATATATGTTGAATGAATAAATGAATAACTGAGGCACAATTTTAATTACACTACCTGTTGGTTACCTCCCTATTGTTCATTAAATGTAATTCAGACATCTTAGTCTGAGTTCCAAGCCTTCTGAATCTGCTTCTAGTCTCTATATGTATTTTTCCAGCTTTATTTATTTATTTATTTATTTATTTACTTTCTTACTTACTTTTGAGAGAGAGAGAAAGTGAGAGGGAGAGGGACAGAGGGAGAGAAAGAGAGAAAAATCTTAAACAGGCTCCACACTCAGCGGGGAGCCCGATGTAGGGCTTGATATCGTGACCCTGAGATCATGACCTGAGACAAAATCAAGAGTTGGACACAACCACTCAGCCACCTAGGCACCTCTGTATTTTTCCAGCTTTCAATCTTTTATCTTTGCCTTTTATCTTTTAATCTTTGCCTTTCAGTCAAATATACCATCAGTTTTCAAGCTGTGTTCTGCAATACAATAGTGCCCTTCAAGAGGTTAATATTTGTTCCTAGACCAAAGAAAAAAAAAAAGTTCTTTGATCATCATATTTAACTAACGTCAAACAGCTTCCCTACACACTCTCTCAAAGCCTTTCCTATTTTAATGTATACTGTGACTTTCCAACCATGGGAAAAGCACGAGGTATTTCTCAATGCTATTTGTCCATGAACCCTATTTAAGGGACTACCACTTCTCTCATTAGATCTAAGGTTCCCAGGAACACATTTTGAAACAGGCTGATACAAATGTTTCTTTATTCCCCAAACATACTCCATTTCTAACATCATTCTCCTAGATTAGAACAGTAGTTCTCACCCAGGTTGATTTTGCCCTCCAGGGGAAATTTTGCAATGTTTTAGAGACATTTTGGTTGTCAGAACTAGGAGGGGTATCTAATGGGTAAAAGCCAGAGCTGCTGTTACACATTCTACAATGCTCAGGACAGCCTCCCACCGCAAAGAATTACCCTGGCTCAAAACGTCAGTAGCGCCAATGTTGAGAAACCCGGATCTGGACTCTCCTCCCCTCACTTCTTCCTCTTGCCACTCAAAGCAGTATTCCTTTCGTAAAGTCCAGATCAAACATTGTCCCTTCAGGGAATGCTTGTTTTTATCACTTAGATTTTCTCTCTCCTGAGAAACAAATTCTACAGCACTTTGTACATTTCGCTCTTAGAGCATTTGTCGGAGAGCTCCCTGTGTTATATGTATTTCTGTATATTTACAATATCATGTACTAGGCTACAATATTTTAGGGCAGTAGTGTGGGGGCGATACTGTGATTTTTTTTTTCTCTCTCTCCAAATAGACTGTCGTAACAGGATGTTCTTGCCTGAAGAGCAAAATGAAGCTTTATTTAACTCCCCTTTCTGTTACCTTCTACACTTCATCGTTCATCCAGTCCGGTCAGCTTTTCCTGTATGCTTTCCTCACATCTTTTCCTCCCATGTCCATTGCCACTGCCCTGGTTCAAGCATTGTGACTCTGTGCCCCTATTACAACAATAGAGAGAGGAAAGTGGTGTTGAGGATAGAGCCCTGGCCTGCAGTCTGAAAGGCCTCCGTGGGACCCCTGCAACCCTCACCACAACTGCATGGTCCCGTGCAAAGTACTTGCCCTTCCCAGGGACTGTAGTTGTCCTTGCCAATGTGAAGGTGATTATATCCGCCTTGCAAGGTTCTTGTGAGGATCAGAGATAAGTATATTAAATCCTGGGATCACAGTGCAGGCTCAGTGTATATGAGCTCTAATAGTCAGTAGCTTCTGGGGGCTCTCCTACCCCAGCCTCTGCTTCAAAACCTTTTTTTTTTAAATTTGGTTGCTGGTATTCAGAGCTCTGGATATTCATTACCAATCTACTCAAGGACATTTACCCCTCATTGTCCTTCCCAAGTTCTCAGCTTCCCTGTTCTTCGAACACAACTGAGCATTCTCATCCCCATCCTGGTTCCTGTGGTTCTCCGTCTCGGAAACCTCTCTCTCTCTCTGTCCACAGATCCTACCCATCCTTCCATTTCAGCTTTACCTTTTCATTCTATACTGTCATCTTAATCCTCTCTACCTACAAGGATCCTTTTCTTTCCTGAATATTTGTGGAGTCCTTATAGTCTTCCATTAATGAGTCAATTAATTTCTGTTGCCTGACACTATTTCTCCAGTGAGGAACTATTAAAATATACCTTCTATGATTATCCAGCTTTTTGTGTGTTTTCTTGCTTTCTTATTTTAGAAGGTATACTGCTTGAGGACAATGACCATACCTTCCCCAATTGCCTTCCACATACCAGAGGCTCCACAAATATTCAGCCCAAAATATTTGGTCTTCTCTAAATTTGGAGAATGTTTTTTAAAATACTTCTTCTCTTTCAACTTCATGCCCACCTTTAGAGGCTTCCTCAGTCACGGGCAGAAATGGGGGGTGATATCAGGGCCCTGGATTTAGCCTGGATTCAACAGGGGAGCCAGGAAAGAGAGGTGCCACATGCCCAGGCTCTGGGAGAATTCTTATAAACAAGAACAAAGGCAATCTGACACTAACATTTTAATTAATTTTAATGACTTATCCAAAATAATCCCCTTGCTTTGGAAGGATTAAATTCCACTTGAAAAAACTACCAATCCATGTGGAAAGGTGTCTCATTTGCTGCTCTTGTAAGTTACAGCAGGGCCCTTTGAGACCGGAGGGGTCGTCTAACAAAGTGCATGGCTGGTGGGAGCCACTGTCCCCAGGCAGGTACATAGCCCTAAATCTCTATTCATGCTTCTTTGTTCCCCTAACATACTCCATTTCTACCATCATTCTCATAGAGCAGAACAGTAGTGCTCACCAAGGTTGGTTCTATCTCTTCTCTTTAATCTCACACGTTAGGCGTTAGCATCTTAAAACCAACAACAACAATTTGGAAATAATTAAAAACCTACAGATGGGCATCTGGGTGACTCAATCAGTTAAGCATCTGCCTTTGGCTCACGTCCTGATCCTGGGATCAAGCCCCGCATAGGGTTCCCTGCTCAACAAGGAACCCATTTCTCTTCTGCCTGCTGCTCTCCCTGCTTGCTCTCTCTCTCTCTCTATCAAACAAATAAATAAATAAATAAAAATCTTTAAGCCCAGTAGAGAAGTTCTAAGAATAAGAATAGTATGTAGTATTTCCCACACACCCTTTGATCAGATTTAACTTCTTTACCCATTTTATTATTTGTGCTGCTTGCTCCTTCCCTTTTTCTCTCTCTTGTTCTCTATTTTTCCTGAACCATCTGAGACTAAGTGACATATATCAAGTCCCCTTACTCCTAAATACCTCAACTTACATTTCCTAAGAATAAAGCTGTTTTCTTGTGCAACTAGAGTTGAGTTACTCTCTTCAGTAAATTAAACACAGAGGGATGCCTGGGTCGCTCAGTTCGTTAAGCATCTGCCTTCAGCTCAGGTCATGATCCCAGGGTCCTGGGATCGAGTCCCACCTTGGGATCCCTGCTTGGCAGGGAGCCTGCTTTTCTCTCTATCTGCTCTGCCTGCTTTCCCAACTTGTGCTCTCTCTTTCTCTCTGACAAATAAATAAATAAGATCTTTTTAAAAATTAAACTTTAATACTGTTCTTTTACCTAAACTACAATCTGTTTCCTAATTTTGTTAATGTTTATAGCATCCCCCTTACCCCAATACAGAATGGTGTTTAGGGTCAGGGATTTCATTTAGTTGTCGTGTTCCTGTAGTCTCCTTATTCTGAAATACTTCCACAGTTTTTCTTTATCTTTTATAATGCCATTTATAAAGAATAAATTTGACTTTTAAAAATAACATTCATTGGGCGCCTGGGTGGCTCAGTGGGTTGGGCTGCTGCCTTTGGCTCAGGTCATGATCTCAGGGTCCTGGGATCGAGTCCCGCATTGGGCTCTCTGCTTGGCAGGGAGCCTGCTTCCCCACTTTTCTCTGCCTGCCTCTCTGCCTACTTGTGATCTCTTTCTGTCAAATAAATAAATAAAATCTTTAAAAATAAATAAATAAAAATAACATTCATTTATTGAAAACCCTAAAGATTACAAACACACACTAAACAACTTAGACTAATAAATGAATTCAGTAAAGTTGCAGGATACAAAATGAACACACAAAAATCAGTTGTGTTTCCATGCATTAAGAATAAATGATACAAAAGAGGAATTAAGAAGACAATCCCATTTGCAACAGCTTTGAAAGGATAAAATACTTAGGATTAAACTTAACCAAGGTTTCACCAAGGAGGTGAAAGACTGATTCTGAAAACTATAAAACATTGTTAGAGAAATTAAAAAAGACATAGATGAATGGGAAAATAGCCAATATTTATGGATTGGAAGAATTAATATTGTTAAAATGTCCATACTACCCAAAGCAATCTACAGATTCAATGAAATCCCTATCAAAATATCAATGGCATTTTTTGCAGAAATGAACAAAAAATCTTAAAATTATCCCTATGGAATCTCAAAGGACCCCAGATATCCAAAACAATCTTGAGAAAGGAAAACAAAGCTGGAGGCCTCACACTTCCTAATTTCAAAATATATTACAAAGCTACAGCAACCCAAACAGTGTGGTATGGCATAGACAGACATACCAACCAACAAAACTGAATAGAGAGCCCAGGAATACACTCAGGTGTGTAGTCAGATGATTGCCAACAAAGGTACTAAGGTTACACCACAGGGAGGAGATAATCTCTTTTAAAAATGGTGTTGGGAAAGCTGGATAGTCCCATGCAAAAGAAAAAATTTGGACCCCTACCTAATACCATATTAAAAAATAGACTAAAAAATAGCCAAATACCTAAATGTAATACCCCAAACTATAAAACTCTTAGAAGAAAACAGGAGAGAGGCACCTGCGTGGCTCCGTTGGTTAAAGTCCTTCTTGATTTTGGCTCAGGTCATGATCTCAGGGTGTGAGATGAAGCCCCATGTTGGGCTCTGCGCTGGGAGTGGATCCTGCTTCAGATTGGTTCTCTACCTTTCCCGTGTCCCTCCCCCCACCTGTGGCCATGGGCGTGCCCACCCTCACTCTCTCTTGTTCTTTCTCTAAAGAAAGAAAGAAACAAACAAACAAACAAAAGAAAGAAAGAAAACGAAAACCCAGGGGAAAATCTTGACAGCTTTCACTTTGGCAATGGTATCTTGGATATGACGCCAAAAGTAAAAGCAAAATAGGCAAAAAACAAACAAATGAGATTACATCAAATTTAAAAGTTTCTGTGCAGCAAAGGAAACCACTAACAGAGTGAAAAGGCAAGCTGTGGAAAAGAAGAAAATATTTGCAAGCCATATACTTGGTAAGGGGTTAATATCCAGAATGTATAAAGAACTCATACAAGTCAACAACAACAATAAACAATCTAGTTTAAAAAAAAACAAAGCACTTGAATAGACACTTGCCAAGAAAGATACACAAATGGCCAACAAGCTTATAAAAAGATGTTCAAAAGCACTAATCATTAGGGAGATACAAATCAAAATCACTTCATGTCACCAGAATGGCCTCTATTAAAAAAATAGAAAATAACAAATTTTGGCAAAAATGTGGAGAAGAGGGTGCCAGGGTGGCTCAGTGGGTTAAGTCTCTGCCTTCGGCTCAGGTCATGATCCCAGGGTCCTGGGATCGAGCCCTGAATCGGGCTCTCTGCTCAGCAGGAAGCCTGCTTCTCCCTCTCTCTCTGTCTGCCTCTCTGCCTACTTGTGATCTCTGTCTGTCAAATAAATAAAATTTTAAAAAATGTGGAGAAGAGATTTCTCATGTACAGTTGGTGGGAATGTAAAATGGTGTAGCCACTGTGGAACCAGTACAGAGTTTCCTCAATGTATTAAAAATAGAATTAAATATGATCCAGCATTCCCACTTCTGGGTATGTAGAAGAATAGAAGGCAAGATCTTTTTTTTTTTTTTTAAGATTTTATTTATTTATTTGACACAGAGAAAGAGAGAGAGAGGAGAGGAAGAGAGCACAAGCAGGCAGAGTGGCAGACAGAGGGAGAGGGAGAAGCAGACTCCCCAATGAACAGAGTCTGACATGGGACTCGATCCCAGGACTATGAGATCATGGACTGAGCTGAAAGCAGACATTTAACCAACTGAACCACCCAGGTGCCCCACAATAGAAAGCAAGATCTTGAAGAAATATTTGCACACCCATGTTCATAGTAGCATTACTCACAATAACCAAGAGGTTGAAACAACCTAGATGTCCATCAACAGGTGAATGGATAAAGAAAATATGGTGTTTACATATATGTACAATGGAATATTACTCAGCCTTAAAAGGAAGGGAATTCTGACACATGCTACAAATGGATGAAATTTGAGGACATTATGCAAGCTGAAATAAGCTAGTCATAAAAAGACAAATACTGCCTTATTCTACTTATATATATAAAGAATGCAAAGTTGTCAAACTTGTAGAAATAGCCAGTAGAAGGGCACCTGGGTGGCTCAGTGGGTTAAGCTTCTGTCTTCAGCTCAGGTCATGGTCTCAGAGTCCTGGGATAGAGCCCTGCATAGGGCTCTCTGTTCAGCAGGGAACCTGCTTCCCCCTCTCTCTCTGCCTGCCTCTCTGCCTACTTGTGATCTCTCTCTCTGTCAAATAAATAAATAAA
>NC_081557.1:131492322-131519517 GCF_022355385.1 Mustela nigripes
ATATATGTGTGTGTGTGTGTATATATATATATATATATATATATATAGCCAGTAGAATAGTGGTTGCCAAAGACTTTGAGGGAGGTGGGAAAAGGGGAGTTGTTCAATGGATATAGAATTTCAGGGACACCTGGGTGGCTCAGTCAGTTAAGTGTTTGCCTTCAGCTCAGGTCCTGATCCTGGGGTCCTGGGATCAAATCCTGCATTCAGCTCCTTACTTAGTGGAGAACCTGCTTCTCCCTCTACCTGCCATGCACTCTCTCTCTTTCTGACAAATAAATAAAATCTTAAAAAAAAAAAAAAAAGAATTAGTTTTGCAAGATGAAAAATATCTAGAGGTCTGTTGCACACAAAGTATATAGTTGATACTATTGTATGGTAACTGTAAATATGGTTAAGATGGCAGATCTTATGTGTTTTTTTACACATAGTTTTACACAGTAAAATTAAACAGAGAGAAATAAATTGTTTGCCATTTGGGATTTGTGGAGTGGTTTCTCATGGTTAGATTTTAGTTATGCAAGAGTCACTAAAATCACTACATGTTCTCTTCAGGATATCCTATCAGGAGGCACATAATATCCACCCATTCCTCATTGCTGATGTTAATTTTGATCTAGAGATGGTCTTATTTCTCTGCTTCCTCCTGAGCAGTCTCCAGGGAGACACTTTGGGACTATGAAAATATCGTGCTCCTTTAGGGAGAATCAAAATTCCCCCTAAAATTAGAATCCATTTATCTATATAAATCTTTACTATGACAGCTTCAAAATGATTTTTCAACGTGAGAATTTTCAAACCTTCTCAACAATGATTTCTTTGGCCTCTGATTTATTAGCAGGCACTCGATATTCTGCTGTAAGCAAAAGATTTTCCTTTTCCTCTACTTACTTGTTTATTTGCATTTGTTTGTTCTATCATTTACATATTTATAATTGGCACGGACTCATGAATTTCTATTTTTTAGTGTTTTTTTTTTTTTAATTTATTTGACAGAGAGAGATCACAAGTAGGCAGAGAGGCGGAAGCAGGCTCCCCGCTAAGCAGAGAGCCCGATGTGGGACTCGATCCCAGGACCCTGAGATCATGACCCGAGCCGAAGGCAGCGGCTTAACCCACTGAGCCACCCAGGCGCCCCTATTTTTTAGTGTTTTTTAATACATTTCTGTACTCCATTGTTTTAGTTCTCATATTGTTGTTGGAGCCTTTTCCAGCTGCTCCCATGTCCTTGTGCCCCATTTTTTCTGAGCACTTGCTTTCTGGCAATGCCAAGTGTTTGGCATTTTAAAAAATACTAGGTAAAATCAAGAGAGAGGGAAGAGCGAAGGAAAGAAGAGAAATAAAGTGTAACAGCAGGATAAAAAAGGAAGGGAAAAAGAGAAATGAGTAGGGCATTGTGGGGAGATTGTTGGCACAGGTTCAGATCCCTTAGTCCCTCTGGGAGAGGTGACCCGTTCTCCCACCGTTCCAGACAGCAGAGCTGTGCCTCGGAGACACCACAGTGTACTCTGTATGCTGGGCTTTTGGAGGTGACGGGCTTTCGGAGGTGACAGGCTTTGGGCACTCTTTATGACTCTGTCCACTACAAACAATGGAAACCCAACCCAAAATGAGAAAGGGAGAGAGAGAGAGAGAGATTGACCATTTATTGGTTCATATATCTGAAAACTATGGGGTCAGTTTCAAACAAAACTGGGTCTAGATGCTTGAATGGATCACAGAAATCCATTAGATCTCTTCCCACCCTCCACTCTCAGTTCTGCTTTGCTTTATTCTGTGTTGTCTTTATTCTTGGTTAGTCTCTTTTCCCAAGTTGGCAGAAGTGCCTCCCGGCCATGCTAGAATAATCCTATCAGCGGAGCAACTCCAGCACAGATAGAGCCCTGTTTCCTAATTGGTGGGACAAAAATCTCAGGCATGTTCCTGACTGGCCAGTGCCTGAACCAATCAAGGTGCCTGGGGTGGGGGGCAGGCCTTCACTGGCCAGTCCTACCTGTGTGCTCCCTTGCTGGGCTGGAAGTAAGGGTAACCTCTCCCCGGACCACATGGGTTAAGAAAGTAGGGAGGAGCAGCTCCCCAAAGAGAGCTTGGAAGCACACTTACCAAAGGGAGGGAGGGTTCTTGGGACAGCTAACACAAAACTTCACAGCAGATGACACTTGGGGCACGTGAGGGTACCAGAATTTTGACTTTACGATGCACCAAAACCCCACAGCCCAGCCTCTTTCTCATGACCCATCTTTTTCTCCTTTTCACAAGGCTCCTGACAAGAAAGAAGATCTTGAACCCTCTTCCCTCAAGGGGAAGCCTCTGTCCACCTGCACTTGCCTCTGACCTGGTGCCCACCCACAGGAAGGAGAGGAAGTGGACAAGCTCCGAGGGCCCCATGAGCGGTCCTCTCTCCACCTGGCCAGGTCGTTTTCATCACTCCTCTCACAGTCCTGGCGGGCCCCACAGGGACGTGCTGTTACGTCATGTCAGATGGCAATCAAATGTGCCGCGAACATAAGCTGACAGGAAAGCTCCAGCAATCTGCTTATCTGGATGCCACCCTTGCTGAGTAAAGGGTCATTATCAGAATTATTCACACGGAATTATAGCAGCTGGAAGTCTGCAGATGATTCATTACATCACCCTCATTTTAGTCACACAGCACAGAGTGAACCTCAAAGGAGCCTGCCCTCACCCCTTCCCCCTTTCTCCTCACCTCCCCCCTTTTCTTGGCACATTAGTGCCTTCCCCCACCCACTGAGCCAAAGTGAGAAGCTCCATCAGGTCAGCCCCAGGCATGGTCCTTGCTGTGACCTGGGATGCCTGTACTGAGTTCGCTGCTCCAATACGAGCAGGGCCACACATCTCTGGAGGAGAAGGGCTCGGTGCTGCCTTGCAGTTAAACCCATTCCTAGAATGGTCCCACCACTGCCTTTGGTATCAAAATGTCAAAACAAGCTTTTTAATTGACCTATTAAATTTCAGCTCTGGTTCCCACCACTGCTGCTGGCTTAATACTCATCTTGCCAAAGAAAAGATACAAGTATTCGGAGAAGGAGGCACCTTTGAGAACCCGTAGACCCACCAGAATGTTCCCCAGCTTGCTTGCATGTGCCAACGTCGATCTCCACCCTCACCACACCCACCTCTCCTGCACCTTCTCATCCAACAAGCCTGCACCTGTGATCCAGACACACTAGCGCTCACCCAACACATACGTATCCGCATGCAAAACCCAACCGAACCCATGGTGGAAGCTGTGGGAAAGAGGCGGGAATGGAGAATGCGGTTAGCAACGTAGGTTCAAAGGCGTGGGCTTCTTCATTACTACGAACCAGTAATAACATATAAGGATAATGTGCTCTGAACTTGACGCATGGCCAGAGGAAGATCAAGGTTTATGTGGAAAGGAGAAATACTCCTCAACCTATATACCGATTTACTTCCCAAATGTGCTTCCAATGCCTGGCAGCAAACTCCTGCCTTACTCCCATCTCCAGGCGCTGCTGCTCTTTGGAACTTGATGATTGAATGGGATGCACGAAATCAGGGTGTCGGTCTTTTTAAGGTGTTGAGTGGAACAGATGTTTCCTTGGTTCACATAAGCCCAGAGGCCAAAGAAGCAGAGTGTAGGGCTGGAACGATTCTGGAACGTGTCCAGCCAAACTTCAAATTCCCCAGACTGCTGGAAGGACCTATGCAAAGATACAGTCATATGGAGAGTCCCCAGGGATGAACCCTGGGTATTTGTTTCCTCGGGCTGCAGTACGAAGTACCACAGGCTGGGTGGATTCCACAGCAGAAATTCACGGCCTCCCAGTTCTGGGGGCTGGAAGTCCAAGATCAAGGTGTCAGCAGGGTTGGTTCCTTCTCAGGGCTGGGAGCTGGAAGTCCAAGATCAAGGTGTCAGCAGGGTTGGTTCCTTCTCAGGGCTGGGAGGGAGACTCTTCCCCAGGCCTCTCTTCTCAGCTTGGTATTTTCCCTCTGTGTAACTAACTCTGTGTCCAAATTTCCCCTTGGTCCAAGGCCATTGGTCATATAAGACGAAGGCCCAACCTATTGGCCTTATTTTAACTTGATTACCTCTGTATAGACCCCATTTCCAAACAAGACCACATTCTGGGGGTGAGGAAGCCTGTATATCCATCCATACATACATACATGTATAGGAGGACAGAATTCATTCCATAACACTGTGGTTCTCTTGACTTCTCGTTCTGTTATGACTTGGCATTACCACCTCATGATTTTTCTGTCAAACCTTTTCAGTGACTAAGTACTTTGGATAGACTCACATCTCTGCTTACAGGGAGTTCCTCAAATCAGAGAAATCATGAGATCGGAAGCCTGGGCTTTTCTCCCCCCCAGGATCTCAGGAGCATTGGCTGCTGAAGTCTAGGCAGGGATGTGAATGGCCCCCTGGTCATGGTCTTCCCCTCCTGGTTCCCCTCCTCTCAACTCTGAGCTGCCCTGGGGCTGGGTCTCTGTATCCCAGTCAGGATCTGGAGAATAGCAAGTGGCAATGAAGACATCTGTAATGGGATATTTAGTCGTTATTGTAGTTGAGAGGAGCAAATTATTTGTAGGAGTCTGTTCCTCTTCACCCCAGTTACCTGAAGTCCAGGTGCTTCGGGCCTCTTGAAACAAGTGAATTGACTTTCCTGGCCTTTGGTCTTTGCCATTGGGGATGCTTTGGTGACTGGGAAAGTGTCCGGGAAAATGACTGATACAAGAGTCACCCTCATTTCAACCTTTTCTAGTCCAAACAAGGAAAAGCAAACCAATTTATGCCTGAGAAAACTGCTACCTGCTGAACTGCACCCCATTCCTTCCTCCACACCTTGGCCTCCTGCCCCCTCCCCCAACTTGTTACTCCTGATCCGTGAGGTGAATGGCTCCTTCTGAGTTGGGTTCCTGTTTCATCTTCTTCCTGTTAATTAACGTGAAGTACCCGTTTCTGAGAAGTGCCCAGCTATTTATTTCAGAACAGGCAAGTCTGAACACAGCTCTACCAAACACAGTAGGAGAAGGAAGAGGTAAAGTTACTTGCCTGTCTAGAGGAGAGCCATGGGCACTGGGGAGCTGGTGACAGGGAGAAGGGTGTTCATTTTTAGGATGTGAAGTTCAGGGTCTTTGAGATCCAGTCTGGAAGGTCAGCCCTACCGGTATGGAGAGGAGGGGCTTGCTGTAGGTTGAGGGTGGGGGTTGCTTCAGGTGAGGTCTAGTGCCCATAGCTACTTTTCACAACATTATCACCAACCTGCTCCCCCATCCAATTCCATTATTAGAGATTTTATTCTTTGGCTCATGTAGGTTTTGTGGAGCTCCTATTGTTTATTTTTTATCGATTTATTTGACAGAGAGAGCATGACAGAGCATGAGTAGGGTGGAGGGACAGGAGGGAGAGGGAGAAACAGACTCTCTGTTGAGCAGGTGGCCTGACTCGGGGCTCAATCCCAGAACCCTGGGGTCATGACCTGAGGCAAAGGCAGATACTTAACCGACTTAGCCACCCAGGTGTCCCATGTGGAACTCCTTTGAAAATAAAGATAATCTCAGAGAGTATTTTACCTTAGCGAGCAACACTTTTCAAAATTGGGACCCAAAGTTGTCATGTTTTTGTCAGGATGGGCTATTGTGGAACTAGGGAGAGAAGTGGTCAGGGAAATGACCCCTCCGCCCCAACCCCAGCTAAGGGAAAGTAAGGGACCCTGGAGAAGAATTTTGCTCGAGCATTTTGCTCACGGAGAGCCTTGTTCTGTGGTTACGAATCAGAAAATGTCAAGTTGGGGTCACTTTAGTCATTGCCGTCTACCAAAGAGGACAAAGACTAGTTTGTGTCAGGGAGCCCAAGGCAGGATGGCTGGACGTGGGGAAGGTTAAATTTGTAATGCATTAGTCTTGTAAAAAATGGTCTTTGGTCAGTGAAGGAGGTTTTAATTGAGAGGGGGAACCCGACAGAGAGTTTTTATTTACTGCACAACATTCATAGAAAAAAAAATCACCAGGATTTCTCAGGTATTTTGTCCTTTCTAGAACTGTCACAACAAGAGGGTAAAACATCACAACTGAAATGACTATTTTTCTCAAGCTCTGCAAGGTCTCAAAGAGAAATTTCTTCCCTCCGTGTTCCATGGTTAGAATGTTGTTAGAGAACTTGGGCCTGGGTACTTTAAATTGGGGGAAAAATTTGACAAGAGGCCTGCCTGTGCTGTGGAAGTTGGGGTATTCCCAGGCTTTCCCAGGTATAGAGACTGGCTCCCTGCAGCCTGCAAATCAAAAGGTCAGGCTCCTTTGTGCAAGGAATTTGCATCTGAGGCAAAGATTTATAGCGAATGGCCACCAGATGGTGTCTTAGCCCTCCTCAAGTCAATATTCGGGCTTCCTTTGTTCTCCTGAGGAGAGCAGACATTTCAGGGGAAGAATGGTCAACACCAGGGAAGATGGTGGGACCAGAGAGGCCACAGATATGATTTTGCTTGTTTAGCCCGTAAGACTCCAAGCTCATCAATGTGGGGAGCTACAGTCACTGACCTAGAACTAATATAAATTGATGTTTCTTCACACAGTGGGATGCCGCGATTAAAGTCCTATCAGTTCCCAACATGCATTTGGATCTGACTCAGTGTTAATTGCTCCCACCAAGCATGTTGATGCTGGATTCATAGCTGAATTCTAGCTCTTGGGGTGTCTGGATGACCTTGCTGTAGAGGGAGATGAACTCTGTTCTTACGAAACCATCTTTCCAAACCATGCTGACATTCTAAATAAATCACATCAGGCTAATTTCTTTAAAAGATGATCTTTTTGAGACTGAAATAATTTTCTTTTTCTTCAAATTTTCCACTTGGGAGAGAAAACAAGAATCCAAATTGGAAAACTCGGTTCTAAATGAGCACAGTGACCTTTATCATTTACTTCTCTTCAGCAGACTTCTGCACGGCTTTTCCCAAGGATTTCCCTGTAAGCCGGGATAACTGGTCAGACTGCTCTAAGTTACGAGATTTCGCAGAACCTGAAGAGTGGGTGTGAGCTGATAGTGCAGTACGGGTAAAGGTCGGTAGCTCTCATGAAATGGCTCTGTTGGCCTCCTCCAGTGGTGGCTTCTGTCCTTGGAGATGTTCTGACATCTGACTGTCACCGCCAGTTAGAGCACATACACCCTTGAACCTTAGCCGGGGCATGAAGAAGGAAGAACCCTTGTCTCCATCTTTACCCTTCTGTTTCCCAAGTCTCTGGGCATCAATGCCTCCTGTCTGTTCTCCACTGTCTGTCTCAGACCATGGAGACAGGCAGGTCATGGCTGAGCCAGCCTGGGGGTCATTTACTCTACCAGCAAGGAAGAGTCAACATACTGATGACAACTCCTGCAGCTTCTCAGTTTCCGAGGTTGTCAGAGAAGGACATGGTCAGACCATCCTTACTTCGGTGACTCATTTCCCCTGAAAAGGCCATCTGTGGACTTGAAATCCCTTCCCAAGGCAGCAAGCCCCTGCTGTGCTTTTGTTGCAGACTGTCTCCATCTTCGCAAACCAAGCTGGGTTTCTTCTATTTTCACATGTACAAATGCGGGCTACTGGTCAGAGGCCTCACAGGGATTTCTGAGGTTAGGGTTTGGGTGTGCTATGGACAGTAACTCTCTCCTTCGAGGATTAAGAACATTCACGTTCTTATGGCACACATCTACTCCTTTCCCACTATTTATTTAAATGTTGATTCTACATGCTATTTGCAGAAAACATAAAGGTGCTGCAAAGGAGCTAACAGGAAGTGCTTGTTTGACAACCTAGATCTCCCCCTTATCTGTCAACTAAGAGGGGCAGCCGCGCAGCTGATGGAAATATGCCACAGGAGTTGGACCAGATGGTTAAACTCTTGCTTCTGCCACATGGAGGCTGTGTGGCTTTCCACCCATGGCTACTGGAAATGTTTCTTCTCCATTCCCAGGCAACTGTTAAGAGGGTTGGGGGGGTAGGTAGGTCTTGGCAGTCAGACTACACGGTTGGCTCTTCGCCACCTGGTGGTCGATGGAAGTAAAGCAGCTTCCTGAGGAGAACACAGTTTGAGAGCAAAAGGGACTTTTTTAAATGATTTAATTTTGCGCTCTTATTTTCAGCGGAGGAAATTCAGGCTTAGAGAACATGACAGGCTTGTCAGAGTTCTCACAGTGGTAGAATGTGGTGGTTAAGAACAAGCGTTCTGGCGTCTCTGTGTCTGAATCCGGACTTGGCAGCTGGGAGCAAGTGTAACCTTGGGCAAGTTTTGTAACTTCTCAGTAATCAGTTTTCTTATCTATGAGACAGAGGATAATGCTCACTACCTCAAGGGTTTTAAAGATTAAATTAGGCAACGCATGTAGAAGTGCTTAGCTCTATGTCTGACCTCAATGAGAGATACATCTCTAGAGCCCTCTCTCTTACAGCAATTAATCTGTATTTATAATTTTCCCTACAGTGGATAACAGTCTTCAGATTTCTCATTTTGACCTGAAAGTAGGAAAGGGAAGACTCTCAAAACCTACTGGAGGGGTGCCTGGGTGGCTCAGTGGGTTAAAGCCTCTGCCTTCGGCTCAGGTCATGATCTCAGGGTCCTACGATCGAGCCCCACATTGGGTTTTCTGCTCAGCGGGGAGCCTGCTTCCCTCTCTCTCTCTCTCTGCCTGCTTCTCTGCCTGCTTGTGATCTCTGTCAAATAAATAAAATCTTAAAAAAAAAAAAAACCTACTGGAGAAAGCAGAAGCAGATATTTGGTTTTCAGCTAGAACATACTGATTTTGGTCAATGACCAAAGGGGGAGTGAAAATGACTTTGGGGTCCCTTCATGGCTTAAATTCATTACCATAGATTAAATGTCTTGGGTACTCTATCGAGTTTGTTAGATGAGTGAAGGTGGGGTGCCTGGGTGACTCAGTGGGTTAAACGTCTCCCTTTGGCTCAGGTCATGATCCCCAGGTCCTGGGATGGAGTCCCATGTTGGGCTTTCTGCTTGGCAGGTTGCCTGTTTCTCCCTCTTCCTCTGCGCCCCCTAGGGTGGCAGTCTCTTGCTCTCACTCACTCTCTTTCTCAAATAAATAAATAAAATCTCTTTCTAAAAAGAAGAAGAAGAAGAAGGAGGAGGAGGAGGAGGAGGAGGAGGAGGAGAAGAAGAAAGATGAATGAAGGTAAAGAGGCCCAAGCACAGGGCTTGTGGGGAACCCCTACAGCTGAATCTCTCTGGCTTTCTCTGTTCTTGTAGTAATGACATATACAAAGCCCACTTACTTAATGCTATGCATATCGTATTCTTTAAGTAAGCGTGGGTGCCTTCATCCTGTCTGTGACTGGTCTGACAGTTCTGCTGAAAATAGGACAAGTGAACTTTGCCAGAAGCCAGGCAGATAGGAAATGGATACCTCTACCTCTTTCGGTGCCTTCTTTCTAATCTACTAACGGTGCCTCCCATGGGTCCGACCTAAGTCAGAGCCAGGGGGCTAGGAGCCCAGGTGATGCAGCCCAGAGATGGCAGCTTCCCAGGGCAAGGGGAAGTGCAGAAAATAGATTTGAGGGAGCAATGAAGAAGAATATGCACATCCAATGGCTTATGTGTGTGTATAGAAATTTACATTTTCCTGTTACTTATAAATTAACTGTATATCTCTCAAACTGAAGAGGTTCTTCATAACTTCATCGTATGGGACTGTATTCTTACTGGTATTACCTGAAAAATAGGGGTTTTCCCTCCCTTCTTTCCTATTCCCTATCCTCCAAATTTTTATCAGGGCTGGAAGCTAATATCCAATATGAATGGACATATTAGGAACTTACACAGAAATACACAGTAGGAACTTACAGTAAAACAGACAAATGCACCTTTCTAGAACATTCTCACTTTTCCCAACTTGGGTATGTTCTCAGGTGCCTGCTCACGATGCTGGTGCCTAAGAGTCAAGGAGGAAAAGGCAGAAACAGAGGGTGACGTGGAAGAATCACTGAGAAGGGAAAAGGTGGGAAGGCTCCACTGTCTTGCTTTACAATAGACATCAGAGCTATCATTCCTTTGCTCTATTTCTATATGGCCATGGATCCACTCATGTAATTAATTAGTATTTATTGACTATGTTTTTAATTAATATTTATTGGATATATAATTTGTGCCAGACACTGTGCCAGTTGGTGAATATTGTACAGCCTGACTACTGGGATCTTCCAGTCTACATTCTACTGGTGCTTGTGGTGTGCAACGGTTCACCTTTACCACACAAGATAGCCTCCCTGAGAGACAGGTGCCCAAGACACAGAGAGGGACCAGAGGAGGGTACTGAAAAGTCAAGGAAGGCTTCCTGAGTCAACTCCTAGGAACTGAGTATGGGGACAAGAGATTAATAGCTGAAGAGAGAGGAGGGACAGGAGATATACCTGGCAGAAGGGAGATATTGAGCAAAAGCATAAAACACAGCCAATTCTGAAAGACCAGGGCAAAGAGTGTGTAGAAAGCTCTAGAGAGGTACTCGGAGAAGTAGGCTGGTCCCAGAGCAGAGAGGACCTGAGGGCTGAGACAAGGACTGAAATTTTATTTTGAACGCAACAGGAATGTGTCAGGTGAACGCCATTGGTAAAAACAACCATGGTAGAATAGTGTGGAAGCTGAACGAGGGTTGAGAAATGGGTGTAGCAGGTTTTTACGTGAAACTGAGTGATTGATGGCAAATCCTGACCTTAGCTGGCAGTAAGAGATAAAGAAGGAAAGATGACCGTCTAAAAGAAGAGGACTAAGAGACAGGGCATTCGAGAACTTCAGCTTCAGTTTCTGCCTCAAGTAATGTTGGTCTTCTGCTTACACGGATTACTCTGTGAGTTTTGCTACCTGTTTCACTTAAATTCAACACGGACAGGAAAGAAAAACCCTTTCTAGATGAATATCTGTTCCTTAAAGAATATGGGGTCTCCCTTATCTACTGTGTCCATCAATTTCTATCTGATATCAAAGATATACGACAGGACCTTTGAGGGCTCCCTGAAAAGTCTGGCTGGGTTGAAACTTAGAAGCAGCACGGAGAAGGGCCAGTGCCTTAAAATCTAAGGTCGTGGTTATTATGGATGTCTTTGCCCTGGCTATTTGTGGGGTGGACACCAGAGCAGATCATTGCCCTCAGGGAGGCAACAGGGATCCTGGCTGCTTTGTTTAGATCACCATCTTTTAAAATTCTTCCTGTTAGTTGATATGGAACAGCTAAGATTAAAACACTGACTCAACAAGCTTATCTGACTTACCATTGACAGATGCCTGTCTGCCAAGCCCCTAAGTTTATACCCATATCACGAAGACTCAGCGTTGCTTCCAAAAGCACTATTTTGGAATGAACATTGCTGCTCACCACTTCCTCTGGGAGCTTCTTCCCAAATACCCCGAGAAGTCTCAGGAGAGTGGTTTTGGAACTCTCCACAGTGGGCACTCAAGAGGGCCTTCCACACCTGTGAACTGTGAAGCTGGGTTAGCATTAGCTGACCTTTGAAGCCGAAAGGTTTGTTTTGAAAGCAACAGTTTAATTTTCATTCCGGTTGTTAGTGGTAAGATTAAAGCATATACCAGGATTCTGACAGGACTTTTTTTTTTTTTTTTTTTTTAAACGTAACTGACAATGAAATAGCTTCATGCAGTAGTAAGGGTCTTTGCTGTAAGTATAAAAAAATGCAAAATTGTTGAAGTAAAACTGTAAGATAGCAAATAAGTGCAAGCCACACATTTAAGTGTGTTTCTGCAGGTAGATGGCCAGTCTAACACAATTCCAACAAAAGTTGTATACAGTGCTCAGAATAAAAAGCGATCACAATATGGGTGCTTTGAAATGAGAATTCTTTGCCTTTTTAAACAATGAAATTACCTTCCTGAAGGAGGCTACATAGAGAAATGGAAAGGAATACAGGACCTCTGCTTGAAGCATTCAGCGGCTCAGTTAGAATTTGACATTCAAAACTTATTTGCATCTAATTCTCAAGCAAAGAAGAAAGCCATGAAATATTACTTCCCGAGAAATTTTAAACATTGTTAGGAATTTAAGGGCGCCTGGGTGGCTCGGTGGGTTGAGGCCTCTGCCTTCAGCTCTGGTCATGATCCCAGCATCCTGGGATCGAGCCCCAGATCGGGCTCTCTGCTCAGCAGGGAGCCTGCTTCCTCCTCTATCTCTCTGCTTGCCTCTCTGCCTACTTGTGATCTCTGTCAAATAAATAAATAAAATCTTAAAAACAAACAAACAAACAAAAACTTTGTTAGGAATTTCTTTGAGCAAACTAGGAGAAGGGTAACAAAGCTAGGAAACAAAGTGAAACATACGTAAAGGTGCAGGAGGTTGGCCTAACCTAAACCATTCTGACGCCGGCTTACGGGCGCAATCCCAGGGCGCAGGCTCATATGAGGCAGTGCGGCCGGCTCTCCAGAAAGGAAAGACGTGCATTAGAGGCGGCTCCTGTACGTTTATTTACCTTCTAGTTAGGAACATAAAGCCCCGGGACGCAAGACAAGCATCCGCGCGAGTGCAGAAGTACAGTTAACACCACCCCGCTGCCATGGCATATGATCAGAATCCATCCTCAGCCTCTCTTGAAACCGACACTGCATCATAAAGCCGGTCGCGCATCTTCGGGAATGGGCGATGGAGGCATAACAGGCCTGGTTTTCATGTTACTTAAGAATAGCTTTTGTGGGGCACCTGGTGGCTCAGTCCCTTAAGCATGGGACTCCTGATTTCTGCTCAGGTCATGATCTCAGGGTCAAGAGATGGAGCTCCGCAGTGGGCTCCACACGCAGCGCGGAGTCTGCTTGAGATTCTCTCTCTTTCCCTCTCCTTCTGCCCCACCCCATGCTTGGGCGCACTCTCTCGCGTTCTCTCTCTCTCAAATAAATACAATCTTTTAAAAAAAAGAAAAGCTTTTTTATTTCAGGTTCTTTTTCCTTTAAGACAGATCCAGAACATTTTCCCTACATATACCCTCCCTCAACTTTCTTTAACTCTAAGTGGGAAAAACAAAGCTGGTTGACTTAGCTGGGTTTGGAGGCCAAGGGTCTCTTGCCAGGTAAGGTTACTGTGGTGACTGAGATTTAGACAACGAAGATTATAACTGTGGAAAGAGGGGTCCATCAGTTTGGGCTAAAACTTCAAATGGTGGGACCCCTCGGTGACTCAGTGGGTTAACTCTCTGCCTTCAGCTCAGGTCATGATCTCAGGGTCCTGGGATCGAGCCCCGCATCCGGCTCTTTGCTCAGCAGGGAGCCTGCTTTCTACGCCCCCCACCCCAGTCTGCCTCTCTACATACTTGTGATCTCTCTCTCTCTCTCTGTCAAATAAATAAATAAAATCTCTAAAACAAAAACAAACACTCCAAATGGCGGTGGCCTCGCATAAAGGAAGACCAAAGTAGGCAGTCTGTGCCTGGGGACCCCGCCTTCTCCTCTCTTGCCCCTCCACGACCCTCAGCGTGAGGCTTTCACCTCATTGTCCCAAGATGTGATGTACCAGCCATTACGTTTGGATTTTAGGCAGCCGGAAAGACGAGGGAGAGAAAAAGGGCATGTTTGATCCTTTAAGGTTGCATCTGGAGAATCTCACACAGCATTTCTACCTATATCCTATCAGCCGGAACTTAGTCACATGGCCTTACCTAGCGGCAAGGGAGGTGAGAAAATGTCTTCATTCTGGGCAGCCACGTGCCCAGTTACAACCAGGGCCTCTCCTGAAAGGCAAGAAGGGAAAAACAGACATTGGGGCTCTCTGCCATAAGGAATTAAAAATGCAGGAGGGAGCCTGGGCACCTTTTCTTGAGAGACACAGTTTTTCCTGCTTGTCTAGGGAAAAGTACTGAGCCTGTGTTTACAGAAGGCGAAAGCCTGTGACTCTCACTAGCCCCTAACAGGATGGGAAATGAGCGCCCCTCTCCCCTACCCTTTGCTTCCTGCATAGTACTGATAGCTTCGCATTCATGTCTTTATTAAGGAAGAGCTGAATTCTGATGTCTGTTTTCACTTTTTCTTTGCAGAATCACATGAACTCACTCTCAGGGGCATTTCAGCCCAGCTCAGAACCCACCAGAAAGTTCCAGGTGCTTCAACGAGAGAGCTGTATCCCTCACCATGACCATTCTGCCATCGTCCTGGTCTGTTGGGGAAGTGAACCATCCAGGGAATGGCTAGCAGTCACTGTGGGGATAGGGGATGGTCTGCAGCCCATCTGGCCTGTTCTGTCTGCAGAGACACCAGTGCCAGGGGATGGTGAGAAACTTCCATGCACATAGAGCCAAGGTGGGCTCTGAATGACTCTTCTGTCTCCTGGGCAGAGCTGATCACATTATGGGCGAGGGCAGAGTCTCGGCATCCATTGGGTTCCTGTGTTCCCTCGGCGGCAAACAGAGGTGTGCAGAGCCCAGAGACACCTTGATCCGGGTTCCAAAGTGACTCTGCTATGTATGGGTTGGGAGACCCTAGCGGGTTACATAATTATGCCTCTGTTTCCTCATCTATAGAATGAGGCTACACTGTTTTTGTTTTGTTTTGTGGTTGCTATAACACATGTATGATGTGTGTGACAAATTACCATCTACTCAGTGGCTTCAAACAACAGAAATGTATTCTTTCACCATCCTGGAGACCAAAAGGCTGACATCAGTGTCCCTCCAGAGGCTCTAGAAGAAAATCAGCTCCGGATGCTGGCCAGCAATCCTTGGTGTGCGGCTATGTCACCCGAGTGCTGGTTCTGTGCTCCCTGTGCACTCTCTTCTCTGTGTGTCTGTCATCTCTCTCTGCTATTCTCTTATAAGGACATGTGATGGCATTTAGGACTCACCCAGATAATTCGGGAAAGTCTCCCCACCTCGAAATCCTTAACCATGTCTCCAAAGATCCTTTATTCCATATGAAGTAAGATTTATGGGTTGTTGGAATGCAACCTGGTATCTTTGGGGACTGGTATTCAGCCTCCTACAACGAGTAACAGGAGTACGCCTGCAGATCGTTCTTGGGAACATCAAAAGATTCCATACACAGAAAGTGCTTAGAACAGGGTCAGACGCACTGAAATCAAGATCAAATTGTTGGCTTTAGCCATGCCTTTTATATGGGTGAAGTAACAGGTGATATGGGAAAGAAAGGATGGAGGGAGCCAGGGAAGTTAGGTCTGAACCTGGTTCTGATGTATTTCCACTAAATTCCATAGTCCTCCTACAGATCTCTTTTTCTTTCTCCTTCTCCTCCTCCTCCTGCTTCCTTTTCTTCCCCTTCTTCCATTCTTCTTCTTCTAAAATAAACATTATTTATTTATTTAAAAGAGAGAAAGAGAGAGAGAGAGAAAGAGAACAGGAGCATAGGGGAGAAGCTGAGCGGGGAGAGGGAGAAGCACGTTTCTCACTGAGCAGGGAGCCTGATGCGAGGCTCAATCCCAGGGCCTGAGATCATGACTGGAGGCAAGGGCGACGCTTAACTGACTGAGCCACCCATGTGCTCCCCTTTATTTTTCTTAAGTAAGCTCTGTGCCCAATGTGGGGCTTGAACTCATGCCCCTGAGTCGAATGTTCTACTAACTGAGCCAGCCAGGCATTCCCACAATCCATTTCTGAGTTCCAGGCTTCAGTAAGTAGATTATGGAGTGGGGAGGGCTGCAAACACTTGCAAATTAGTGCTCCCCAAATGCTCAAGTGTCCTTTCAGAAGGCTTCTCTTTGGCTCTAGTCTGTTCTCTCCACATTTTTACCTTGGTCTGCACTGGCATCTCCCTTCTCCCCACAGAAAGAGTGAGACGCAGCCACCGCCCGGTGAGGCCGTATTGTGAGAAGGTAGTGGCCACACCCCAAAGACGTGCAATTGTTTTAACATGGGAAGTATATGTGTTTTCTCTCTCTCTATATATATAGGCAACGATTTGGAAACAATTTCCTAAAACAGGCAGTGACCCGTTTATCGACAAACACAAAGTTGTGTGTCAATCAAAAAAGGGTAGGTTATGCCTGTTTCTCATTGTGTCCTCACACCGTGGGGAACAGAGAGAGGAGGACTCCAAGGGCAGTGCTGTCACTGTGAGGGCTCACCCTCACGACCTCATTCCGTCCTAATCACCCCCCAAAGAGCGGGGAAGGTCCCAACATGGGAATCTGGGGAGAACACATTGAGTCCATAACACATGAAGAACTAGAGTGTATTCCCTTTCTGTTCTAGAATGGCTTCACACAGGAACCAGGACCCAGGCCACAGGAATTCAGAGCTTGACTGAACTGCTTTCACAAATATTTGTGTCCATTCACTAAGTAAAATGGATACTAACAGATTTGCATGGTCTTCTGTGTTTCTCCCTTCACTCTTTTTCTTCACCTGTATTCTGACAGATTTAAAAAAATCAAGAAAGCACTTCTTGTCCTTCATTTTTTTCCTGAAACGATTTCCTAAAACAGGCAGTGACCCATACTGTAGGCTTTCTCCTTCTGTGAGCAAACAACATGTGGAAGTTAAAATGTGTCCCCTCTCTGGGAAAGTGTGGGAGGTGAGACGTCACCACGTCTCCCCTGCTCACCTCAGGCTGTTGTTCGGCTGCCGCCCCAGTCCCTGGCAGCCCATCAGTGCATATTCAGTCTGGAGCAGAAATCTGATAACTGGGTTTGCAGTTCTTCCTTTGAAAGAAAGGTACAAAAAAACCCTAAACCTGAAACTTGAAAGTCAAAGAGACGTGAGTATGTCTGCCACCTCATGCTGCTTGCAAATCATGTCCTAGTCCCCTCCTTTCCATCTAATTCACAAAGTCCCAGTTAAAGCAATTCTCATCTGAGCTGAGGGCTTGGTAAAAGGACTCCCGGAGACAGTGGAGAGAGCTCTGGTCTGCATCTCATTTGAGCCACAGGAGAAGAGCACTGGTGATCCTGGCAGGTGTGAGCGGGGGCCCTTGATTCCATGTGTATCCCAAGAATAAATAACAGTATGGCTCTCATGCAGGGATCTATGTTTGCTGTATTGGTTAGGAATTGCTGACTTCAGGGGTGCCCGGGTGGCTCAGTCGGTCAAGCGTCTGCCTTCGGCTCAGGTCATGATCCCAGGGTCCTGAGATCAAGTTCCATGTCAGGCTCCCTGCTCAGAGGGGAACCTGCTTCTCCCTCTCCTCCACTTGTGCTCTCTCTCTCTTTCTCTAAGAAATAAATAAAAATCTTTTTAAAAAATTGCTGACTTTAGAATGGCAGATTTCAATGTCTGAGATTCTAAAAATAAACTCATGAAGAAAAAAAAAGGAGCTTCCCAGAAATGAAATTCCAAGCAGAGAAATATGAAGGAGAAAGACGCAGAGTCTTCAGAAGCCCGCCGACCTCCCGCTCCTTCTGCCCCAAGGCCCTCTTCTGGGATCGTGCTTCTTCCTGCTGTCCCAAAGGTCTGGAATTTGGCCTGGTTGCCCTTCCTTGTCAGAACTGTTCCACCATCCCTTTGCTCTCCACTTCCCCTAAAGCCATCTGTTGAGTTTGGGCAGGCTTTGAAGCTTTTTTTTTTTTCCTATTGCTCCCACAAATCTGCATTGAATCCCTTTGGGTTAAGACTTTTTTTGGTAAATCACTGAGAAAAACAGATGAGGGTCAGGCACATGCAATTATGAAGACATCCCAAAGGCTCCAAACATCTCAGGGTCCTTCAGTAGGCCATGATCAGGAGATACACCGAGGCACTGCAGTCCCGCCTCAGCCCCTCCTGCATGGCTCCTCTGCCCTCCCCACCCCACCCCCCACCTCCGGCCACCACCTTCCTCTCTTCCAGACACCTGTTGGGGGAATGAATGGGAGTAGTCACCCAGGTGCAGAGAAGTGCCAACCTATACTCATCATAGATAATTCACATGTCCAGGGGAAATTTCGGTGAATGACGTAACATCAGTGACATATTTTCTCCACAGAGGAATCATCTTCAGGTGTTTCCTCACAGGACCTGAAAGATATACACTTTGCAGGAGGTTCAGTTTGTAAAGATGGGCAGACAACACATAACAGAATGGGGTTATACAGGAGGGCGTGGGACCTCCAACCGAAGTGGCAGTCCCTAATTCAAATACCCAGAGTGAGTCAGGTGACAGAACAGGCCCGTCTCAAGCCCATACGGCATCTCTGTGTCATTGAGGAAACAGGAGCGCTTCTTCTGGGAAATACATCCTATCCTCAGGGCCACAGCTTGGTGAGCAGAGCCTGGCTATGTTTCAGTGCCCCTCATGCCCCACATGCACATGTGTCCTTTGTGTGTGGCACCACAGGAAAGGCAGGAGAGAGGGCTACTGGGCTCTCTGAGGCTGTCACTCAGCCCAGATCAAAGATTACTGCCAAAGATTCCAATATTTTTAAAGAAGCAAAGGATCTAGACTTTTTTTTCCTAGAGATTTTATTTATTTATGTGAGAGAGAGCAAGAGCATGAGAGGGGAGAAGTCAGAGAAAGAAGCAGATTCCCCGCTGAGTGGGGAGCCCAATGTGGGACTTGATCCCAGGACCCTGGGATCATGACTGAGCCAAAGGGAGACGCTTAAACAATAGCCATCCAGGTGCCCCTGATCCAGACTTTAATGTGAATGTTCCTGATAAGTGTATAAATGTAGGCAACTGTTTCAAGTTATTTTAAAATGCCATGGGGAACCAACTAATGGCCTCTGAAACAAGAGATTAGGGAGCCGGACCCAGAATGTCCTGAGGCGGGAGAAGAGAGCTAGAAATGACAGCCATGGGGCTTTAGAGTGAGGGGCAGACAAAGGCAAAAGCAGGAGAAAGAGCAAGAGCAAACCCTTCGCGGTGATGGACCTTGAAGAAACCAGAATGTGGAAATATTCCGCCTTTGTTCGGTTCGGTGCCTTCTGCTCAGGGGCGAGCTGGAAAGGGCGAACAATAATGAAAGGGTAGACCCAGGTGACACTCGGCTTCTCCACAGTCCATACTTATGTCTTGGAAAGTTCATTGGAAGAACCCATGCATACAGTGTGTACCGTGTGTCAGGCACAGCTCTGGGCACTTTGGCTCCGTTAGTTTTGTCAACAACCTTACTAGGTGGATGTTGTTATAACTCCCATTTTAGAGATCAGTAAACTGAGGCTATATTCCTTGCTGAAGGTCACACAGTTAGCTAATAGCAAGCTGGGATTTAAGCCCCGGCAGTCTGGCTCTGGAGTTTTGACCACTACCTCCCCTCAGTGTGAGAAAAACACGCAGACAGGAAGTACTCTCAGCCTCTGAGGTCACCTGTGAGAAGTCTGGAGAAAGGGAGAGAACCAGAAAACTGGTTCTGATTTTATACAAAATGCTTTATTTGTTATTATTATTATTTTTAGATTTTCTTTATCTGAGAGAGAGAGAGTGAGCAAGAGAAAGAGAGCACGAGCTGGGGGCAGGGTGGCAGAGGGAGAAGCAGGCTCCCCGCTGAGCAGGGACCCTCCCCCCTCAATGCCGGACCTAATCCCAGGACCCTGGGATCATGACCTGAGCTGAAGGCAGACGCTTACCCAACTGAGCCACCCAGGCGCTCCTATAAAATGTTTTAAATAAGACATTTCACTTAGAAGCCCTCCTCATGTATACAAAAATATGCATAATAATACAGTGACGTACCCGTGTACTTACCACCCAGCTTGGAAAACAAAAGTTTATAGGTATGTTGTTGCGTGTGGCCCTTCTAAACTCATTCCTTTGCCTCTGCACCCCATGTGTGTTTGAATACTTTCTCCACATCTGTGTGTATCCATAAACAACATACCTAATCATTTGGCCCATTTGCAGGCTTTATATAAATGACACCACACTCCATGTAGCCTTCAGCAACATCTGTCTTTCTTAACCCTAGGTCTTTTAAATTGATCTATGGTGATATATACAATTCACATTCATTCATCTTTTTTGCACACTGTTTTTATTGATGTGTGATATCTATTTGATAAGACCGTGGAAAATTAAAGATAGAGCTCAAGGAATTTTTTACAAAGTGATTGCATCTTTGTAGCCATGACATTGCTTAAAAAAGATAAGTAGCACATTATAAGGACTTATAAGCCCTCCTTAGGTGTACTGGGATGTTCATTCATTTTAATTGTGGAGTAGAGTTCCATTGTGTAAAGACTATGATTTTAAAATCCATTTTCTTATATGATGGATGATTTAAGTTATTTGCACTTTTTCTCCTTTTTTTTTCTTTTAAAGATTTTATTTATTTCTTTGTGAGAGAGAGAGACAGCAGGAGCTGGTAGAGAAGCAGACTCTCTGCTGAGCTGGGAGCCCTTGCCCTGGACTCTGATCCCAGGACCCTGAGATAGGGCCCTGAGCTGAAGGCAGACACTCAACTGACTGAGCCCCCTGGCGCTCCTGCCCTTCTTCTCCTAATAAACGCTGTTGCTGTGCCCATCTGGATCCATGTCTCCTCGGGTGCATGGGCAAGAACTGGTCTCTGGGCTACACCTGGGCGCCATCTTGCTGAGGCTGGCGCTGCGCTCCTCTAGCTAACTCGATGTTGGAGCTGCCCAGCTCCCCTCCCTCACTGTGTGTGGTGTCCCCTCCTCCATGTCCTCATTGCACTTGGAATTGTATTTCCTAATCTAAAGGGTGAAGTGGTTTTTCATCACGACTTTAACTTACATTTCCCTGATTGCAAAAGAGGAGGAGCACCTTTTGGTATTCTTATGGGCTCTTTGGGTCTCCTCTTCCATCAATTGCTTATTCGCGCCCTTTGCCAGCTTTTCGATTGAGCTGTTTATCTCTTTCTTGTTGATTTATCCTAGTTCTATACACAGTCTGGATCCTACTCCAGTGTCAGTGATACAACAGGGTGTGATGGTTTGCTTCAATTTTCAAAAAAGGGGAGCGGATTGGTTTCATAAGCTCTAGACCATTGAGTCATATAAATTCCTGGCAACACTCAAAAACGTTATTCAGTGGATGGTTTGTAAATATCTAGAAGGGGGGTGGTCCTGATCGTTGGGAGGGGCACAGATTACTGAAAACAAGTAGGGGCAGACTCTGAGCCTTTCCTAGGTAGAGCTTCAATTGTCAACCACTACCATTTGGGGTGACAATCATAAATTACAGGCTGCAAAGTGCTTTCACATACATTATCTCATGACAGCCCAAGGCCAATATTGCCACATGTCCTCATTTTATAGACCAGAAGGGTAAGGTTCTAAGTCTCTGAGCAGGATAGTGATTGAGGAATAACCCTGGCCTGGAACATCGGGGGGCACTGGGATGCTTGTGCTGGGATTTTGGTACGGCCTTAGCCTTGTAAGTGTGTGGAGAACTTTGGACCGAATCATCCACATTAGATGGGTTGTCACCATGCCCTGTGAGTGTCAGTCCCCA
The DNA here is from genome assembly GCF_022355385.1 of Mustela nigripes. Taxonomy (NCBI): domain Eukaryota; kingdom Metazoa; phylum Chordata; class Mammalia; order Carnivora; family Mustelidae; genus Mustela; species Mustela nigripes. The sequence continues at coordinate 131,513,622 of NC_081557.1, forward strand.
CAGGAAATCTCTGGAGGTCTATACCTGATCTGTTCTGAGCCCGTTCAACAAGCTCGCCAGTGTCTGTATAAGGGCAGAGACAGCATGCAAATTATATCTGTAAGTGGCTTGAAACTGAATTAGGATCAACAATTCTTAACATACGGGCCAATCTGAACCAAATGCAGATTAGCAGAGAGCCATAGGAAGTGGGCTACCTCCCTCCCTCCCTCTCCGATTTCAAAGTCCTCCTTAAGGAGGAAGTGAGAGGGACAGGCCCAAGGGGTCCAAGAGGGGACTAGGCATACTCTTGGAGGAGCATGAGCAGAAGAAGCCAGAGGATAAGTCTAAACCCAAGAAGAGTTAATACAGGGTGAGTTTCAAGGGCAGGAGCACGGCCAGAAAGGGCAACTGAGGCCAAGGGCCAGGAGGGAATGGGGGCAGCTAGAGAGCAATCGGAGCAGGATAGGTAGGGAGGGAGGAGGGTCCCATCTCCAACCCGGAAGCCGCCAAGGTTAGTGGCCGAGTAGGAAAGTCTGAGGGCCTGGGGCTCCCTTACAGGTATAAGGTGAAGGTAGGCAAGTCTTAGAATAAAAGGCTACATGTTGCCTGGGTGTTGCAGCCCAACAGAAATGAGCTCTGTCCAGCAGGCCACTTGTCTGGCACATTGTGGAAAAGACTCACAGATCCAGACCACAACAGCTGTTTCAACTCCAGATACTTTGTTTCAGTGTTGAAGGGGTAGTTAAGGGACAGAGCTTCAAGGGGTGAAGTGTCCCAATTACTGTGAGCCACAGGAAGCCCTGAGAATTTTCTTTTTTTAATTTTAATTTTAATTTTTAAATTTTTTTTTTATAATTTAGTTTCTTACTTGCAGCCATCAGTCCCTGAACTTTTCAAAGTAATTTCAAAAGTTTCTTCAAATGTTCCTCTCAGAGAGGGGGAGAAAAGATTTTTTTCTGGAGAAGTATAATAGAACTGATTTTCTTTCATTTATCCCTCTGATCACAAAAGTGATAAACATTCATTGTCCTTTCTGGAAAATACAGACTAGTAGGAAGAAAATAAAAATTTCCCATACTTCTATTTTCAGCAGACTGTTATTTATAATATTTCCATTTCCAGGCCTATCTACGCCTGTAGAGAAACCTCTGTTTTGCCAAATTGGGATCATAGTCTATATTCTGTAAACTGCTTTTTGCACTTAACTATTTTTTGTGAATATTTCCCCATATTCTTCAACCACATTATTTGTAAGGTCGCATAACATTCCATTGTATGAATGTATCATAATTTATTTAACAGACCCTTTATTGTTAGACACGCATTCGGATAAATCTTGAGAGGTAATCTGGCCATGAATCTAGACAAACAAGCTCAAATGCTTCAGCTCTGCCCTTAGGAAATGACTGTGGGGAATTTAAAGCCAGCTGCGCGTTGGACACCTCACCCTCCCCACCAACCCCCCACTCCCCCAACCACCCCTTGCCCCAGGCAGCCATGCACAGGTGTGCCTGGGACAATGCTGCCAAGGCAGCCATCCTAGGCAGTTGTCCCCCAAGGCCCCAGACAAGAAAGCTGAGTGTTGGGAAGCACAGACCCTGACCCATCGTCCTCCTCCCTCTCAGGACTGCAGGCCTTGGTGTAGGCCTCAAGAGCCTATCCACTGGTCCCATGAGAACCCCAAGCCTCCTGGCAACTGTCCCCTGACTCTTGTTCCTGTTCTGCCCTCCATGTCCCCTAAATGGGCCCCTTGTCTCCTCTTGCCAACACCCCCGGCTGTGATTGGCAGACTCCACATTGTCAACCCCTTCTCTGAGTGCTCTCTCCCTTTCTCTGTTGACTGACACCACACTGCCCCCCTTACTACCCCCGCCCACGGAATCACTTCCTTGGAAGCCCTCCCCCGTTGCCATTTCCAAATTATTTCTCTTCTCTTTTCTTTAAAACCCACAGCTCCCCTCAAGCATGTACTATCTGGTTATCCCACAGCCTGCTTTCCCCCATGGCTCTTCACCAACCTCCGATCCTTCCTGCCCTTCCCTGCACACTCCAGCTCTGGCTCAGGGATGTCTCCTCCACCCGGACTCCTGCCTCATTTACAATGACTTCGGTATCCACATGGAGGAACCCACCAAAGTCACCACTGCTGGGTTTCTGTATTATGTCCTGTAAAAACATACCACAGACCGGCTGTCTGAAAATAACAGAAAATTATTCTCTCACAGTTCTGGAGGCTAGAAGTCCCGAACCAAGGTATTGCCAGGCCACCGTCCCTCTGCAGATTCTACTGGAGAAGACTTCCCTGCCCCTCTAGCTTCTCCTGGCACTGGACATTCCTTGGCTTGTAACTGTGTAACTCTGACCTCTTCACATGGCGTTTTCCTATGTGTCTAGGTCTTCTCCTCTTCTCTCTGTTATAAGGACACTTGTTGGATGCAGGGCCCCCTCAGAAAATCCAAGGTCTTTAAGTGAATTACATCTGCAAAGACCTTTTCCAAGGTCATACTCACAGTTTCCAGGGCATGAACTTGTCTTTTGGAGGCTTCCCATTCAGCCTTGTCATGTTCCCACTTCAATTACTCCAGTATCACAGTCCATAGACCTTGTCCCAGAAGCTTCTCCACCACCTCTAAACTATTCACCTCAAATACCCTCTTCTCCAACCGCTACCTCCTAGCTCCCAGCTCTCCTGCATGCTCTGGGACCCCACCCAAAGAGTTCAGACTCATTCCTGACCTTGCCTTATCCACAACCCCCTCCCTCATCACTGCCCTCCATACATACCTAGATTACAAGATCCATCATTATAACCTCTCCCCGGCAGACTTCCTCAACTTCCATGCTCCTCTCCTCTCTAAGTCACACCTTTATGGCAAAGCCCCAACCTTAACTAATTCAAACATTGACCTTCTACCTGCCTACCCTTGAGTAGCTGACCTTGACAGGAAAAATAATCACCTGATCAGGATGACCGGTTTTACTTTAAATTCATGGCCCCCGACCTCCATGGGCACCACTGAGCTACCCTCTTCATTTCTCTCAAGAGTTTACTTTCCCTAAGCAGCACTGTCATACTTTTCCTCTCTCCTCACACCTCCCATATGACCTCCTCCTCCCCTAATTTTACTGATGACCTGCTTAACACTTAGCTTTGCCGAGAAAGCAGGCACCACCAGAGGGGACTCAATTCTCTTCCCATCCCAAACATACAATATACCTACATCTATACCTGTCTTGCTCTTATCAAAAGCCATCCCTTCACCTGAGCTCACCCCAGAAGGAGGCTTATGAAAATGGCAACCGTATTTGGGTCACTCAGTGCTCTATGGTGGGTATCCAGTATAGTGCCTGTCATGTGGTAAGTGCTAAATGCTGAATGAAGAAGAACTTCCTTTTTTTGTTTGTTTAAAGATTTTATTTATTTATTTGAGAGATAGTGAGAGAGCCAGTATGAGTGGGGATTGGGGAAGAGGGTGAGGGAGAAGCAGAATCCCCACTGAGCATGGAGCCTGATGCGGAGTTTGATCTCAGGACCCTGAGATCATGACCTGAGCTGAAGTCAGACACCCAACCATCTGCCCCTCCCAGAAGCCTCACAAAGAACTTCCTTTCTCCAGTTATCTCTCCTTCTGTTACACCAACAATTTCTTCTCTATTAGATCATTCCAACTAACATACAAATATAGGCTAGAATCAGCCACCATTAAAAATGATACTGTTTCCTTGACCCCACAGGCCCTTAGCTTCTTCCCACTTTGTTCTGCTTCAAAACAAAACTTTTCCACCAAGTTGTCTACAACATATAATTACTTAATTACCAATTCTTAACTCTTCAGTTCCCCCTCGGTCTGGCTTCCGGCTCCATCACTGTCCTCAAACTCCTCCCATCAAGGTCATCAATGACTGCCATGTTGTCAAATCCAACTTTATCTATTGTAACCATCTTGCAAGGTGCAACACAAATGCCTACTCCCTTCCCTTGGATCACTCCCCTCTCTCATTTTTCCTGATCAATACCCTCTAAATTTTCCTCCTAGCACACAAGACACTTCTAACCAGTCTCCTTCACCGAGTCAGTCTCCCCCTGATCTCTGTGTATGCCCTTTCATTCTTCTCTTTCAATCTTTTCCCTTGGTGTTTTCAACCATGGCTCTAAACACCATCCATTTACTGATGACTTCCAAATTTATTCCTTGATTGGAATATCCCTGACTTCCAAATTCCTAGACCAAGTTCAGTACCAGCTTGGTATCTCCTTCAGATACTACAGGAGCATCTCAAACAACATTTCCCAAATGTTGCCCTGGATTCCCACCCTCTCCACCCAACCTGTTTCTTTATCAGGCTCCAGAAAATGGTACTACCATCTTTCTTGTCATTCAAGCCCAACAACTAGCATCATCCTTGTGGGAGTGTTTCTGGAGATAAAGTTCTAGAACAGGAAATGCTGAGTCAAATGGCTTGTGCCATTTCTTTAAAGTGTAGAGATCTTGGACACACATTTGTCATTAATAATAAATGAGGTTTTGAAGCTCCTGACTTTACCATCTCTGGAATGAATTACAGGGACTTTTTCTTCTTCTTTTTAAGTAGGTAGTTTCCTTTACCTGGAACCTTCCTCCTCTGAGGCATTGATTGAATCAGCTAGGTTCTTAGATGTAAGCAATGGTTACCAACTCCAGCTGATTCAGGTAGATACGAGGTACCGAAAAGATACTGGGAGGCTCACAGAGCCATTGAGAGGAATGAAAATCTGTGGGAATAAAGGAAGCCTCAAGGCCAGAACTCAGCCAAAATCATGCTCTAGAAACTGATTGTGAAGATTCTGCCCACACCAGACTCCGGACATTGTCCCTGCTTTGCTGCCATCATTGCCACTGTCTCAAAGCTGGTCTTTTTATCCCTGACTCTTTGCTTTACTATCTCAAGGTCCGAAACCTTGAGTAGAAGGAACTGCCCAGCTGAGTGTGGGTCCTGTGGGTCCTGTGTCTGGCTTTCACGAGAATGGGGAAAAGGCATGTGGGCCACTGCAACAGCCTCCCCCAAGACTCATCATGTGTCACCTCCTGGGCAGCCTCCAAGATGACTGATACCCATGGCATGGGTGCTCCGGGCTTTCCCAGATCTTGTCACCTTTTAACAGACACACCCCCCAGCCCTTACAACTCTATTGTGGACTCTGGGACTCTGGGAATGTGAGTTGGAAGGTGGTGGGGCAGCATGTAGAATAAGGTTTAGTTTATGTCAGTCTGAAGTGCTGGCCAACTGCCCATCCATCTGTTTGTCTGTCTTGCTAGCCAGTTCTGCATTTGGGGTGTCAATATTCATGCTGGGTCGCTCCTTCAATGTAGTAATAGTGAACACGTTGCCAATATTTTGTTCCCTTCTTTTTTATCAGAAGGCTGAGAGTGCTTTGCAAACAAGAATACATGATAAGACATGAGTCCACAGTTGAGTAAATCAGCAGGAACTTTCTCAGTGGATTCTTCCTTGTTTTCTCCTTCTGCCCATCAAGAACGGGGGGAAGGGACTGGACTCCCCTTTCGTTCAAGCATTACCTTACCATCTGCTTGCCACCCCTGGCACTTACAGTGGAAACTTGCCTCTTCCATTTCTAACTAGATAAATAATCTACTTTCATTTTGGCGTCAAGTCCAGGATTTTTTTTTTTTTTTTTTTTTTCCATGAGGCTGGGTGATGAGCCTTGCCCTGGTTTCTGAGGTCTCATGTTCACCTGCGGTAAGCCAGGCCTCCTTTTTCCCCTGTTTTATTCAAAGGAAAGGAAACCAAGGCAGGTATTTAGCCAAGGGGGCCAAAATGCTGAAGCTATTGTTCTCAAAGTGAATTCTCCAAGCCACTCACATCAGCAACATCTTGAAGTACGTGTTCAAAATAACTCTGTCACTGACTCCCT
>NC_081557.1:131522517-131532301 GCF_022355385.1 Mustela nigripes
GACTTGGAGGGTCTTCTAGCTTCAGTTTCCTACAGTTTATGGAGTGAGTGAGTCAGTCTGGCCATGACTCTTTCCTAGGGACACCTCAAAAAAATGTTTAAACACACACAAAAATAATCTGAGAGATACCGACCTGCCAAATACTAATATCGAACACATTTTAACATTTTGTAATAGTTCCTTCGTACATTTTATTTTATTGTTTTTAAGATTTTATTTATTTATTTGACAGACAGATCACAAGTAGGCAGAGAGGCAGGCAGAGAGAGAGGAGGAAGCAGGCTCCCTGCTGAGCAGAGAGCCCCATGCAGGGCTCGATTCCGGGACCCTGGGATCATGACCTGAGCCTAAGGCAGAGACTTTTACCCACTGAGCCACTCAAGAGCCCCCTTTATACATTTTATTTTTAAAGAAAGAGATCTTTATTAATACAATGGAGTCCTCACTGCCATACCATTTATCTCTTTCCCTTCCTTCCTCCCCAAAAGTAGTAATCCTGAAGCTGGTATGTGTCCTTCACCTGGAGTTTGTTTTATTTATTTATTTTAAAACGATTTTATTTTTCCATTTGTCTTTAAAAAAATTGTTTTTTTAATTGAGTGTGAGCATGCATGCGCGTGAGCATGTGAGTGGGGGGATGGGCAGAGGGAGAGGGAGAAAGAGAATCTCAAGCAGATTCCCTGCTGAGTGTGGAGCCTGTTGCGGAGCTTGAGCCCACGATCCTGAGATCAGGACCTGAGCTGCTCAACCAACTGAGCCACCCAGGCGTCCCCCATCTGTGGTTTTATATTTTGAAAGAATAATTTTCTGTATAGTGTGTATATAAACACAATACACAACTATATGTAAAAAAAAACCCTATATATATATATGTATGTATGTATTTATATAAACTATTTATATAAACTAGTTTATATAAACTAGTTATAAAACTATATATCTCTATATATGGAAAAAGAAAGAAAATAACAGAAATGCCATATAGCATACATAGTCACTGTAGTGTATGGTATTTCTGCTCTTTTTTAGGTAGAAAGCCTTTCGTACCTTTCTTGTTTCTCATTAATATTTCCAAATATATCTATATTAATACATGTATCTCTACTTTGTCCATTTAAGGCTACATATGGTGTTGCAATGTGTGAGTATCGTCACGATTTATTTAGCCATCCCCTACTCACTGACACTTCTCCAACTTCATTTCCCACAACTGCGACCACAACAAAGTGTTTCTCCGTGTGGTGGCGCCACCTACAGTCCCACAGAGGCTTCTAATTTCCCCTTCTGCCTGCCAATTTTTTTTAAAGGTAGGCTCCAGTCCCAGCGTGGAGTCCAGCAGAGCTTGAACTCACAACCCTGAGATCAAGACCTGAGCTGAAATCAAGAGACTGATGCTTAACTGACTGAGCCATCCACATTTGCCAATATTTTTTAACAGTCTTTAACATTTTTGCTGATTCGATAAGGTATGAAATGCTGTCATTTTTACGTTAATTTTTGTGCCTTGGGTTTTTTTTTTCTTTCCCCTTTTTTAATGGCCATACATATTTCCTCTTCTGTAGATTGCTAATTCCATACTCTGCTAATTTTTCTATTGGGTTGTTTTGTCTTTTTTTTTTTAAGATTTTATTTTTAAGTACTCTTTATACCCAATGTGGGGCTCAAACTCACAACCCCGAGATCAAGAGTTTCATGTTCCACCAATTGAGCCAGCCAGGTGCCCTTGTCTTTTTCTTACTGAATTAAAGAAATCTGGATTCAAACATTTCATTGGTTCTATGCTTTACAAATATCTTCTCCCAGTGTGTGACATGGAACTTGGAAACAGTTGGGAAAAAAATGTCATCCTCTACTCTGGGCCCTAGGATTTTGCTGGTTCAGGAATAGTTCTTTTGTTTTTGTTTGTTTGTTTTGTTTTGAAATTTTTATTTATTTATTTGACAGAGAGAGAGATCACAAGTAGGCAGAGAGGCAGGCAGAGAGAGAGGGAGAAGCAGGCTCCTCGCTGAGCAGAGAGCCCTATGCTGGACCCTGAGACCATGACCTGAGTTGAAGACAGACGCTCAATGACTGAGCCACCCAGATGCCCTAAGGAATAGTTTTTATACTAATTTTTTAACTTGTTATTCCCTCATCTTGCAGATAGTGTGAATTTGGACCTCACACCCACTGGACACAAGCTTGGGATTTTGATTTCTCGTGAGACTTTTTAAAAAACTGCTCAGGCCAGAGATAAGCTTCCTTGCCCTTACCTGGGCTGCTGGGTACAGAGAGCAGCTGCCCTCTAGGGCCCCTGCCAAGCCTGTTGTCTTGTGCATGCTCAGACACGTCTCCTGTCCCAGTTTGGGAATTAGGCTCTGCCATATCCTTAGCTGATATGTGCACGGATGCACATATGAATATAAGATACAACTAGAGAGTTTCTGGTATTTTGAGGCACATTGAACATTTCTTTTTCTAGTTGGCAATAGGGTGGCATTCCACTCTATTCCAATTGTATGATAATTACAAAGGACACATTTCTCTATTCCCCCTTTGTTTCCCAAGTTTGATTTTGAGGTATTGGTCAGAGGGAGGAGAAAGGGGTGGGGGAGTCTTCTCCACTGCCTTTAGTCTAAGTTTGCCATGGAGCAAAATTTATAGCCCGATACATGGGTGTTTTTATGTATCACATGCTGCTAGAGAAGAGATGGCACAAAATTTGAACTGCACAGTGGCTTACAATGCCCAAAGCTTCGACTGTGTGTCAGATTTGAAGACAAGGTCATGCGACCCCTGGGTGGCTCAGTGGGTCAAGTGTCTGCCTTCGGCATGGGTCATGATCCCGGGGTCCTGGAATCGAGCCCTACATTGGGCTCCTTGCTTAGTGGAGCAATCTGCTTCTCCCTGTTACTCTTTCTCTCCCATCAAATAAATAAATAAAATCTTACAAAAAAAAAAAAAGAGAGAGAGAGAGAAGTCAAGAAAGATGACAATTTAACCTAAGATTCACTATGTTCCCTTAGCAAAAAATATCAAGCAAATCTGGCATTTCTTTATGACCATAAAAGTGACATCTTAAGCCCTAGCCCATGAACTTTTTGAGGAGCTGGGACCATACTCCTGACACATAGTCAGCACCCAAGAAATGCTTTAGGAGAGGAGGAAGGGAAGAACGACAGGCAAGCCCAGAGGACGAGTCTGGAACCTCATTCACGTCAAGATCCTTCATTTGAACTCCCACTCCCAAGGAAGTGACTCAGAGCTGCTATCTGATGGTGAATAAGAAAAATATGTGTTTCTATTAGCACATTACATAGAAGTGTAGTATTCATCACTGGGCACGATGTGTGTTTTGATAAGTTTAATGTTTAACATCAATATAAGGGCCATCTGTCATCTCAGATGCTGGGCTTTCCTTGGCATCAAGGTTTGTCAGGGAACTTGAATTCTCTGCTTCACTGATGTGGAGGGTCGGCTGAGATTCCAAAAGCAGAAACTTCATCACTGAATCAACATTTACTAAGTGTCTATTGTGTCCAGTAGGTGCAATGAAAATATGCCCTAGGGGTACGAGGATGAGAGACAGTGGGAAGAATAAACACAGGCGTACAACCCAAGACTGCTGGTGTTGTAGGGGCTAGTGGTTGCGCTGGTCATAAAAGAGGAACCCAGACCTCATGGCACAAAGGAGGGAGCACCTGCCCAGAGGAGGTGACGAGTGAACAGAGAGTTGGAAAAGAAGAGTCACATTTCCTGGGATTTCAAATGTTAAAGGCTCTCCTTCCCTCATAACTTCATGTGGCCCCACAGTCATTGGTGAGTGTTAGAGTCAAAGGGTGTGACAGTTAATTTTATGTATCAACCTAGCTAGGCCTTGGTACCAACGGTGCCCAGTTGTTTGGTCAAACACCAGGCTAGATATTGCTGCGAAGATGTGATTAACATTTAAATCAGAAAACTTAAAGAAAAGTGGACTAACTTCCCTAAAGTGGGTGGGCCTCATTTGATCAGTAGAAGGCCTTCAGAGAAAAGACTGAGTTCCCCCAAAGAGGATGGAAGTTTTCCTCCAAATAGCAGTATAGAAATTCTGCTTGAATGTCCACAATAGCCAAACTATGGAAAAAACCTAGATGTCCATCAACAGGTGAATGGATAAAAAAGATATGGTATATACATACAATGGAATACAATGCAGCCATCAAAAGAAATGAAATCTTGCCATTTGCGATGACGTGGATGGAACTAGAAGGTATTATGCTTAGAGAAAGACAACTATCATATGATCTCCCTGATATGAGGAAGTAGAGAAGCAACATGGGGGTTAAGGGGGTAGGAAAAGAATAAATGAAACAAGATGGGATCAGGAGGGAGACAAACCATAAGAGACTCTTAATCTCACAAAACAAACTAAGGGCTGCCGGGGGAAGCAGGGTAGGGAGAGGGTGGTTGGGTTATGGACATTGGGGAGGGCATGTGCTATGGTGAGTGCTGTGAAGTGTGTAAAACTGGTGATTCACAGACCTGTAGCCCTGGGACTAATAATACATTGTATTTTAATTTTAAAATTTCAATTAAAAAAAAAAAAAAAAGAAACTCTGCTTGAGTTTCCAGCCTTCAGATTCAAGACTGCGATATCAGCTCCCGTCTGAGTTTCCAGGCCATCAGTCTGTCCTACAAATTTCAGACTTGCAAACCTCACGGTAGCATGAGCAAATTCGTTAAAATAAATCTCTTAAAATGTATATGCATCTTATTGGCTCCCTTTCCCTGGATAACGTTAATACAGAGGGCCTTCTAGTTAAACCACAGGATTGGTAGGCTGGGGCCCCAGCTGGATGCCTTCAAAAAGGAAGCACAGAACATAGCCACCCTATAGATGTAAACCTAGACTTGTGCTCCACCTCACCCAGCTCCATTTCCCTGTGTCTTTGCTCTGGCTGACTCATTAACTGTGGGGCATAACCAGATCCCAGGATATCCTGGCACCATTTGCTATATTTGGTCCTCAAGCAGCTCTTCCCAGCCCATTGCACTCATGCTCAATTTTGCTCCTACCTTCAATCCCAATTGGCCAAGTGCCAGTTTCTGGCAGCCCTGCCCCAAGTGGAGCTAGAGCAGCTGCTATTTGCATTTGCACAGAGCATACTCTCGGTCCTTCCAGGGTCCCTCAGCAGGTACGTCTAGAGAGTACACTGTTGTTTCACCTACCCAAGTTTGCATTTTGAATCTCGGGGAAAATTTAAGACATCAGGCATTAATGACTGCCCTTCCCAGTTACTAAGGTTGGCCCAAGAGCACTGGGCATACCACTCTTGAGGGTCTTGTCATGAAATATTTTAATTAACTGTGATTGCCCATATCCTACTCCAGTCTGGAGGGAATAAATTGGGTCTTTCGTCTTTAAATCTTTGGTGGCTGGCACAGTGCTTTGAGTATCACAGGTGCTCAATAAATGCTGGTTAAAATGTAAACAATAGGTGAGGATGAGTGTTTAATATGTGTCAAAGCCCAAGTAATATATGTTATATTTAGTATATATAATATATATCATATATTTGCCCATTTAATCCTCACAGCAAAATCTGAAATGGTATGTGCCACTATTGTTCCCACTTTATAGATAAGAAAGCTGAGGCACACAGACTGAGATAATTTTACTAAAGGCAGAAGAGGCAGAATCAAGACTCATATTCATGCTCCAGAGGCCACATTGCTTAAATAAACCCTATGAAGTCTAGAACAACTTCAAGGATATTCGAGGTCATCTCTCTCCTGCCACATCCTCCCACAATTTCCAGTATGAGAATGACAAGAACGGTATTATGGAAAGAGCTCTGAGACCGAGCAGACCAGGTGCTGGCCTGATGCCCAACCCATTACTTTGAACTCAGCTTCCTCATTTAGAAGATAAAGAACTTGGACTAGCTTCCCTCTAGACCCCTTTGTCGGCTACACACTGTGGGAGGCTCTGCCAGCTCTTTTTGGCACCTCTGTTAACCAAGTCTTGATAGCCAGGCTTATCACTCAGTCCGTGTTTGTTTCTCTGACTTTAGTTCATTCACAATCCCTTTGGGGTGGTTTGCATGGCCCTTTGGGAGCTGTAAATCCCTCTGAGAGTCCAAGGAAACCGAAGTGTCATCCTCTCAGAAGGAAAAAAATGTACCTTTTTTAAAAAAAGATTTATTATTTTGAGTGAGACAGAGAGCGCCTGTGTGAGCAGGGGGAGGGGCAGAGGGAGAGAGAGAATCTCAAGCAGACTCCCCACTCAGTGTGGAGCAAACCCGGGGCTCGATCTCACCACCCTAAGATCATGAACTGAGCCAAAACCAAGAGTTGGTCACTAAAGGGACTGTACCAACCAGGCCTTCCCCCCCAATCTACATGTTATAACCACACACCTCACATGTGACTTCAGGACGTGGCCGACCCTGAAGCTGTGTATCCTTAAGGTGAGGGGATAAAATCTCCTGCCCCAGGCCATGAGCAGGAAGTAGAGCCCAAGTTGGAAACAGCCAGGACACAGGATGCGATAGGGGAAGGGTGAGCCCTGGCTGAGTGGCTGCTGGGTCTGGGGTGGGAGGGGAGGGAGCAGGGGTGCCCAGTCTCATGCTGGTTTCCTAGTCCCTCCAGATAGGAAGCCCAGCCACGGTGGGGAGGAATGCCCCTCCTGGAAGGGGGAGGGGCAGGAACACCTGAGCCCTAGAGCCAGACCTCACAGGCCCTTCCTGACCAATCCGCCCAGGCAGGGAAGACGCCTGTTAAAACAAACAGCTCCCAGGGCCTCAGCTGCGCGCTCGACCTGACACACCTGGCCTTTTCCAAATGCGTCGCAGCCGCTGGTGCCCTCCACGTTCGGCTGCCTTCTCCATATATAGGAGCTCCTGCTTTTTAAGAGGAGTCTCACTTAATTCAATACCTTAAGGTCCCTTAGGGCAGGAGATATCCGTATAGATAAAACCCCAAAGAGCTCGAAGCTTTTAACCTAATTGCTTCTAAAAATACTTTTCGGAAAGGCATGCTGAAGTTTCGTGTAAAACTTTCAAATAGATCCTAAGAAAAAGCTGTAGCCAAAGCCTTCCCCAACACTTAACAGCGTTCGTCAGATTGTCTCTCGCTCCCGTTTTTTATCCAGGATTCTGAAATGCACGGACATAGTCAATGCGGCAGAACTTACTCTGCTAACCAAGCCTTCTTGCCTGTTGCTCCCAATAACATAACTCTTCAGCACTGTTCACGCTTTCGTCCTTGGGGGGACAATTAGCCCATCTTTCTGGAGCAGCAAAGCCTGCCTCTTTATACTGTTTGCTATAGGAAAGAAAATGCACAGGAGACCCAAGAAACTCATGTCAATATTAAGAGCTTAAAGACCTGTAAGTAAACAAGGGGGAGGAGGGATTGGGTTCCACTGGTGTGTTTGCTTTGAATTGCTTGCTCCGAGGTATTTCTATCTTCGTGTTTGCTGAGGAATATTTACTGTTTTCTTAAAAACAGACCGTTGGATGGGGCTCTGAGTTTTTAAAAGCCTAATGGTTTGAGTAAAGCTATTCGTGTGGATGAGATGTGTTTTCAGGAGCGCACTGGAACAAACGAGGCCAGGGATAAGCCGGGGGTGGGGGGGTGGGGACACGGGACAGGATGGGGGTGAGTGCCCAGTGACCCCATCTTACAAAACAGAGCACATAGGCTTTTGTCCCACCAAACACGATTCACGTTAAAATATATTGGCTTTGGATTCAGCAATGCCTGCCTGCGTTTCATTCTGGGAAAACACAATTCTGGCAAAATTGACTGTTGATTAAATAGGCATTACTAGGATGATATTATTACAGCAAACAATGTCTTTTAAAATACAAAACAGCTGCTTTCCAGTTTATTTTTAATGCAATATTTGGCCTGTCTATGACAAGTTGTGGTCAAGTTATAGGCTGTTTGTGGAGATTATGGGAGACAACAAAAAAATGCTGAGTTTCTTTTCCTTTTTAAAAATTTACCCTTTTGTTCTTAGTTCTGTGGGTGGAATGTGCCTCTTTTGTTCTTTGCTACAGAGCTTTTGGCAAGGGGCTCCTTTGAGTAGCCTGGGGAATGAGTGCCCTCTTCTGGAAAATTCACTAATTACAAATTCAGGAAGCAATGGGCTGGTTACCAAACAGGACCTGTATTTCAATTTCCTTGGGAGAGAACACAAAGGAAATTATAATATGTTTCATGCGTTAAAAGGCCTCCATTTATCCTCATAGGTGTAACAGCTTGCTTTGGAATTTTCGAAGTGATTTGGAGAGACAAAGAGATCAATTATTTTAATACTTTTTCTTACAAAGGTATGACCTCACTTGATAGCCAAAATTTCATTAAAAAAAATTTTTTTAAGATTTTATTTATTTATTTGACAGATAGAGATCACAAGTAGGCAAAGAGGCAGGCAGAGAGGCAGGCAGAGAGAGAGGAAGAAGCAGGCTCCCTGCTGAGCAGAGAGCCCGATGCAGGGCTCTATCCCAGAACCCTGAGATCATGACCTGAGCTGAAGGCAGAGGCTTAACCCACTGAGCCACCCAGGTGCCCACAAAATTTCATTTTAAAACCTAGTGGTCTGTTTTTTGCTTGATCTAAATTATTTTTATTTTTATTTTATTTTTATTTTTTTAAAGATTTTATTTATTTATTTGACAGACAGAGATCACAAGCAGGCAGAGAAGCATTCAGAGAGAGGAGGAAGCAGGCTCCCCGCTGAACAGAGAGCCCGATGCGGGGCTCGATCCCAGGACCCTGGGATCATGACCTGAGCCGAAAGCAGAGGCTTTAACCCACTGAGCCACCCAGGCGCTCCTAAATTATTTTTAAATGTATGATTTAAAACTCCTTCCTTTTTAAAGATTAGAAACAATATGAAGAGCATGTAGGACTTTTTTTTCAGTAAGGATAGCTGGATCTTTAAAATCACTATAATGAGATGATTTTTAAATTTTTTTTTGCAAATCCCAAATCAAATTATTGTCTTACCTGTCAGTAGTTTATCTCAAAGTACTTAGGACAATATCCTCCACTCCCTAAAGTGCTGTTTACCAAAAATGAATCTCTCCATAATAAACGTTGAAGAGCGAATACTCCTTTATTTGCTTTTTTCACTCAGCAAAGGAGGGGAGACTAGAATCCTCATGGCCTTGTTCTTCCCTTAAGCTTACTCGGGGGAATTTTCAGTTTGTGGATCATCAGCAAATTTCAGGTTTACCACTTACTAACTGAATAACCTTGGATAAATAACTTTGGATAGGTTATTTAGCTTTCACAAACCTCGGTTTCCTCATAAGAGACTCAGGGATCGTAGTGGTGATAATGGCAGGAATTAAATGAGATAATTCGTTAGGTGCTGAGCCCTGTGCCTTGCATTCCATAAGCGTTCAATAAGTGTTAGCTACCACCCCAAAGCAAATGCAGAGCTTAATGAGTCATTACAAGGTGAATACCCCTATCACCAAAATTTCCCATCCCCAAAGCCCCCTGTTCCCCTCTTCCCAGTTCAGTTCTCTTCCTTCTGCAGGAAGTAACCACTATGCTGATTTTTATCGTAGTAACGCCCTTGCTTCTTCATGGTCTTATCATGTGCATACCTCCACACTAGTTTATTTTTTTTTAAATATTTTATTTATTTATTTGACAGAACAGAGATCACAAGTAAGCAGAGAGGCAGGCAGAGAGAGAGGGGGAAGCAGGCTGCCGAAGCTGTTGTTCTCAAAGTGAATTCTCCAAGCCACCCACATCAACATCTTGAAGTACGTGTTCAAAATAACTCTGTCACTGACTCCCT